>NW_024470690.1:1833489-1847935 GCF_017639515.1 Carcharodon carcharias
GTCTCAACGTGTCTGATTCAGATCCATGTCGCACTGTGTTTGATTCAGATCCGTGTCGCAATGTGTCCGATTCAGATCATTGTCGCACTGTGTCTGATTCAGATCAGTGTAGCACACTGTCTGACTCAGATCCGTGTCACACTGTGTCTGATTCAGATCCGTGACGCCCTGTGTCTGATTCAGATCCGTGTCGCACTGTGTCTGATTCAGATTCGTGTCGCACTGTGTCTGATTCAGATTCGTGTCACACTGTGTCTGATTCAGATCCGTGTCACACTGTGTCTGATTCAGATCCGTGTCGCACTGTGTCTGATTCAGATTCGTGTCACACTGTGTCCTATTCTAATCAGTGTCGCACTGTGTCCGGTTCAGATCACTGTCACACTGTGTCTGATTCAGATCAGTATCCCAATGTATCTGATTCATATCATTGTTGTACTGTGACTGATTCAGATCAGTATCCCAATATGCCTGATTCATATCTGTGTCGTACTGTGTCTGATTCAGATCAGTCTCCCAATGTGTCTGATTCATATCATTGTTGTACTGTGTCTGATTCAGATAAGTGTCGCACTGTGTCCGATTCAGATCAGTGTCGCACTGTGTCTGATTCAGATCAGCATCCCAATGTATCTGATTCATATCATTGTTGTTCTGTGTCTGATTCAGATCAGTATCCCAATCTGCCTAATTCATATCTGTGTCACACTGTGTCGGATTCAGATCCGTGTCGCACTGTCTGACTCGGATCAGTGTCGCCTGGTGTCTGATTCAGATCCATGTCGCACCGTGTCTGATTCAGACCCGTGTCGCACCGTTTCTGATTCAGATCCGTGACGCACCGTGTCTGATTCAGATCAGTGTCGCAGTGTGTCTGATTCAGATCAGTCTCGCACTGTGCCTGATTCAGACCCTTGTCACACTGTGTCTGATTCAGACCCATGTCGCACCATTTCTGATTCAGATCCGTGGCGCACTGTGTCTGATTCAGATCAGTGTCGCACTGTGTCTGATTCAGATCCGTGATGCACTGTGTCTGATTCAATCCCATGTCACGCAGTGTCGGTTTCAGATCCATGTCGCACACTCTGATTCAGATCTGTGTTGCACTCTGTCTGATTCAGATCAGTGTCGCACTCTGTCTGATTCAGATCCATGTCGCACTGTGTCTGATTCAGACCCATGTCGCACCGTTTCTGATTCAGATCCGTGTTGCACTCAGTCTGATTCAGATCAGTGTCGCACTGTGTCGTATTCAGATCCGTGTCACACTGTTTCTGATTCAGATCCGTGTTGCACTGTGTCTGATTCAGATCCGTGTCGCACTGTGTCCTATTCAAATCAGTGTCACACTGTGTCCGATTTAGATCAATGTCGCACTGTATCCAATTCAGATCAGTGTCGCACTGTATCCGATTCAGATCAGTGTCGCACTGTGTCCGATTCAGATCACTGTCGCACTGTGTCTGATTCAGATCCGTGATGCACTGTGTCTGATTCAATCCCATGTCACGCAGTGTCGGTTTCAGATCCATGTCGCACACTCTGATTCAGATCTGTGTCGCACTCTGTCTGATTCAGATCAGTGTCGCACTGTGTCTGACTCAGATCCGTGTCGCACTGTGTCTGATTCAGATCAGTGTAGCACAATGTCTGATTCAGATCCGTGTCACACTGTTTCTGATTCAGATCCGTGTCGCACTGTGTCTGATTCAAATCAGTGTCGCACTGTGTCCGATTCAGATCAATGTCGCACTGTATCCGATTCAGATCAGTGTCGTACTTTCTCCGATTCAGATCAGTGTCGCACTGTGTCCGATTCAGATCCGTGTCGCACTGTGTCTGATTCAGATCCGTGTTGCACTGTGTCTGATTCAGATCCGTGTCGCACTGTGTCCTATTCAAATCAGTGTCACACTGTGTCCGATTTAGATCAATGTCGCACTGTATCCAATTCAGATCAGTGTCACACTGTGTCCGATTGAGATCAGTGTCGTACTGTGTCCAATTCAGATCACTGTCGGACTGTGTCCGATTCAGATCACTGTCGCACTGTGTCTGATTCAGATCAGTATCCCAATGTATCTGATTCATATCATTGTTGTACTGTGACTGATTCAGATCAGTATCCCAATATGCCTGATTCATATCTGTCGTACTGTGTCTGATTCAGATCAGTCTCCCGATGTGTCTGATTCATATCATTGTTGTACTGTGTCTGATTCAGATAAGTGTCGCACTGTGTCCGTTTCTGATCAGTGTCGCACTGTGTCTTATTCCGATCAGTGTCGCACTGTGCCTGATTCAGATGTGTCGCACTGTGTCTGATTCAGATCAGTGTCCCACACTTTCTGATTCAGATCAGTGTCGCACACTGTCTGATTCAGATCCGTGATGCACCATGTCTAATTCAGATCAGTGTCTCAACGTGTCTGATTCTGATCACTGTCGCACTGTGCCTGATTCAAAGCCGTGACGCACCGTGTCTGATTCAGTTCCGTGTCCCAATGTGTGTGATTCAGGTCAGTGTCGCAGAGTGTCTGATTCAGGTCAGTGTGGCACTGTGTCTGAATCACCTAAGCGTCTCTCTTTGTCTGATTCACATCCATGTCCCATTGTGTCTGATTCAGATCAGTGTCGCACTGTGTCCGATTCAGATCAGTGTCGCACCGTGCCTGATTCAGACCCGTGACGTACCGTGTGTGATTCAGATCCGTGTCGCACTGTGTCTGATTCAGATTCGTGTCACACTGTGTCTGATTCAGATACGTGTCACGCTGTGTCTGATTCAGATCCGTGTCACACTGTGGCTGATTCTGATCCATATCACGCTGTATCTGATTCAGATCCATGTCATGATGTGTCTGATTCAGATCCATGTCATGCTTGTCTGTTTTAGATTCGTGTTACATTATGCCTTATTCAGATACGTGTCACATTGTGACTTATTCATATCAGTGTCGCATTGTGTCTGATTCAGCTCCGTGTCACATTATGTCTTATTCAGATCCATGTTTCACTGTGTCTGATTCAACTCCGTGTCACATTATGTCTTATTCAGATCCGTGTCACACTGTGTCTGATTCAGATCCATGTCACGCTGTGTCTGATTCAGATCCATGTCACACTGTGTCTGCTTCAGATCCATGTCACGCTGTGTCTGATTCAGATCCATGTCACACTGTTTCTGATTCAGATCCGTGTCACACTGTGTCTGATTCAGATCCGTGTCGCACTGTATCCTATTCAATCAGTTTCGCAATGTGTCCGATTCAGATCAATGTCGCACTGTATCCAATTCAGATCGGTGTCGCACTGTGTCCGATTCAGATCAGTGTCGCACTGTGTCTGATTCAGATTTGTGTCACACTGTGTCTGATTCAGATCCGTGTCACACTGTGTCTGATTCAGATCCGTGGCGCACTGTGTCTGATTCAGTTCCAAGTCCCGCTCTGTCGGAATCAGATCCGTGTCGCACTGTCTGATTCAGATCAGTGTCGGACCGTGTCTGATTCAGATCCGTGTCGCCATGTGTCTGACTCGGATCAGTGTCACCCGGTATCTGATTCAGATCCATGTCGCACCGTGTCTGATTCAGACCCGTGTCGCACCGTTTCTGATTCAGATCCGTGACGCACCGTGTCTGATTCAGATCAGTGTCGCACACTGTCTGACTCAGATCCGTGTCACACTGTGTCTGATTCAGATTCGTGTCGCACTGTGTCCTATTCTAATCAGTGTCGCACTGTGTCCGATTCAGATCAATATCGCACTGTATCCGATTCAGATCAGTGTCACACTGTGTCCGATTGAGATCAGTGTCGCACTGTGTCCGATTGAGATCAGTGTCGCACTGTGTCCGATTCAGATCACTGTCGCACTGTGTCTGATTCAGATCAGTATCCCAATGTATCTGATTCATATCATTGTTGTACTGTGACTGATTCAGATCAGTATCCCAATATGCCTGATTCATATCTGTGTTGTACTGTGTCTGATTCAGATCAGTCTCCCGATGTGTCTGATTCATATCATTGTTGTACTGTGTCTGATTCAGATAAGTGTCGCACTGTGTCCGTTTCTGATCAGTGTCGCACTGTGTCTTATTCCGATCAGTGTCGCACTGTGCCTGATTCAGATGTGTCGCACTGTGTCTGATTCAGATCAGTGTCGCACACTTTCTGATTCAGATCAGTGTCGCACACTTTCTGATTCAGATCCGTGTCGCACTGTGTCTGATTCAGATCAGTGTAGCTCTCTGTCTGATTCAGATCAGTGTCGCACACTGTCTGATTCAGATCCGTGTCGCACTGTGTCTGATTCAGATCAGTGTCGCACTGTGCTTGATTCAGACCCGTGACATACTGTGTGTGATTCAGATCCGTGTCACACTGTGTCTGATTCAGATCCGTGTCACACTGTGTCTGATTCAGATACGTGTCACGCTGTGTCTGATTCAGATCCGTGTCACACTGTGGCTGATTCAGATCCATGTGACGCTGTGTCTGATTCAGATCCATGTCACGCTGTATCTGATTCAGATCCATGTCACGATGTGTCTGATTCAGATCCATGTCATGCTTGTCTGATTTAGATTCATGTTACATTATGCCTTATTCAGATTCGTGTCACATTGTGACTTATTCATATCAGTGTCGCATTGTGTCTGATTCAGCTTCGTGTCACATTATGTCTTATTCAGATCCATGTTTCACTGCGTCTGATTCAGATCAGTGTCGCACTGTGTCGTATTCAGATCCGTGTCGCACTGTGTCTGATTCAGATCCGTGTCGCACTGTGTCCGATTCAGATCAGTGTCGCACCGTGTCTGATACAGATCAGTGTCTCAACGTGTCTGATTCAGATCCATGTCGCACTGTGTTTGATTCAGATCCGTGTCGCAATGTGTCCGATTCAGATCATTGTCGCACTGTGTCTGATTCAGATCAGTGTAGCACACTGTCTGACTCAGATCCGTGTCACACTGTGTCTGATTCAGATCCGTGACGCCCTGTGTCTGATTCAGATCCGTGTCGCACTGTGTCTGATTCAGATTCGTGTCGCACTGTGTCTGATTCAGATTCGTGTCACACTGTGTCTGATTCAGATCCGTGTCACACTGTGTCTGATTCAGATCCGTGTCGCACTGTGTCTGATTCAGATTCGTGTCACACTGTGTCCTATTCTAATCAGTGTCGCACTGTGTCCGGTTCAGATCACTGTCACACTGTGTCTGATTCAGATCAGTATCCCAATGTATCTGATTCATATCATTGTTGTACTGTGACTGATTCAGATCAGTATCCCAATATGCCTGATTCATATCTGTGTCGTACTGTGTCTGATTCAGATCAGTCTCCCAATGTGTCTGATTCATATCATTGTTGTACTGTGTCTGATTCAGATAAGTGTCGCACTGTGTCCGATTCAGATCAGTGTCGCACTGTGTCTGATTCAGATCAGCATCCCAATGTATCTGATTCATATCATTGTTGTTCTGTGTCTGATTCAGATCAGTATCCCAATCTGCCTAATTCATATCTGTGTCACACTGTGTCGGATTCAGATCCGTGTCGCACTGTCTGACTCGGATCAGTGTCGCCTGGTGTCTGATTCAGATCCATGTCGCACCGTGTCTGATTCAGACCCGTGTCGCACCGTTTCTGATTCAGATCCGTGACGCACCGTGTCTGATTCAGATCAGTGTCGCAGTGTGTCTGATTCAGATCAGTCTCGCACTGTGCCTGATTCAGACCCTTGTCACACTGTGTCTGATTCAGACCCATGTCGCACCATTTCTGATTCAGATCCGTGGCGCACTGTGTCTGATTCAGATCAGTGTCGCACTGTGTCTGATTCAGATCCGTGATGCACTGTGTCTGATTCAATCCCATGTCACGCAGTGTCGGTTTCAGATCCATGTCGCACACTCTGATTCAGATCTGTGTTGCACTCTGTCTGATTCAGATCAGTGTCGCACTCTGTCTGATTCAGATCCATGTCGCACTGTGTCTGATTCAGACCCATGTCGCACCGTTTCTGATTCAGATCCGTGTTGCACTCAGTCTGATTCAGATCAGTGTCGCACTGTGTCGTATTCAGATCCGTGTCACACTGTTTCTGATTCAGATCCGTGTTGCACTGTGTCTGATTCAGATCCGTGTCGCACTGTGTCCTATTCAAATCAGTGTCACACTGTGTCCGATTTAGATCAATGTCGCACTGTATCCAATTCAGATCAGTGTCGCACTGTATCCGATTCAGATCAGTGTCGCACTGTGTCCGATTCAGATCACTGTCGCACTGTGTCTGATTCAGATCCGTGATGCACTGTGTCTGATTCAATCCCATGTCACGCAGTGTCGGTTTCAGATCCATGTCGCACACTCTGATTCAGATCTGTGTCGCACTCTGTCTGATTCAGATCAGTGTCGCACTGTGTCTGACTCAGATCCGTGTCGCACTGTGTCTGATTCAGATCAGTGTAGCACAATGTCTGATTCAGATCCGTGTCACACTGTTTCTGATTCAGATCCGTGTCGCACTGTGTCTGATTCAAATCAGTGTCGCACTGTGTCCGATTCAGATCAATGTCGCACTGTATCCGATTCAGATCAGTGTCGTACTTTCTCCGATTCAGATCAGTGTCGCACTGTGTCCGATTCAGATCCGTGTCGCACTGTGTCTGATTCAGATCAGTATCCCAATGTATCTGATTCATATCATTGTTGTTCTGTGTCTGATTCAGATCAGTATCCCAATCTGCCGAATTCATTTCTGTGTCACACTGTGTTGGATTCAGATCCGTGTCGCACTGTCTGGTTCAGATCAGTGTCGCACTCTGTCTGATTCAGATCCGTGTCGCGCAGTATCTGTCTCGGATCAGTGTCGCCCGGTGTCTGATTCTGATCCATGTCGCACCGTGTCTAATTCGGACCCACGTCGCACCGTTTCTGATTCAGATCCGTGAATCACTGTGTCTGATTCAGATCAGTGTCTCAACATGTCTGATTCAGATCAGTGTCGCACTGTGCCTGATTCAGACCCGTGACGCACCGTGTCTGATTCAGATCTGTGTCACACTGTGTCTGATTCAGATCCGTGTCGCACTGTGTCTGATTCAGATCCGTGATTCAGTGTGTCTGATTCAGTTCCATGTCACGCAGTGTCGGTTTCAGATCCATGTCGCTCAGTCTGATTCGGATCTGTGTCGCACTCTGTCTGATTCAGATCAGTGTCGCACTGTTTCTGATTCAGATCCGTGTTGCACTGTGTCAGATTCGGATCAGTGTCGCACGGTTTTTGCTTTGGATCCGTGTCGCACTCAGTCTGATTCAGATCACTGTTGCACTGTGTCCGATTCAGATCCGTGTCGCACTGTGTCTTATTCAGATCAGTGTCGCACTGTGTGTGATTCAGATCCATGACACACTGTGTCTGATTCAGATCCGTGTCACACTCTGTCTGATTCAGATCAGTGTCGCACTGTGTCGTATTCAGATCCGTGTCGCATTTTTCTGATTCAGATCCGTGTCTCACTGTGTCTGATTCAGATCCGTGTCACACTCTGTCTGATTCAGATCCATGTCGCAGTGTGTCTGATTCAGACCTGTTTCGCACCGTTTCTGATTCAGATCCGTGCTGCACTGTGTCTGACTCGGATGAATGTTGCACTGTGTCAGATTCGGATCAGTGTCGCACGGTGTCTGCTTTGGATCCGTGTCACACTGTGTCTGATTCAGACCCGTGTCGCACCTTTTCTGATTCAGACCTGTGTTGCACTGTGTCTGACTCAGATGAGTGTTGTACTGTGTCAGATTCAGATCAGTGTCGCACGGTGTCTGCTTTGGATCCGTGTCGCAGTCTGTCTGATTCAGATCAGTGTCGCACTGTGTCCGATTCAGATCCGTGTCGCACTGTGACTCAGATCAATGTCGCACTGTGACTGATTCAGATCCGTGTCGCACTGTGTCTGATTCAGATACGTGTCGCACTGTGTCCGATTCAGATCAATGTCGCACTGTATCCGATTCAGATCAGTGTCGCACTGTGTCCGATTCAGATCCGTGTCGCACTGTGTCTGACTCAGATCAGTGTCGCACTGTGCCTGATTCAGACCTGTGACGTACCGTGTCTGATTCAGATCTGTGTCGCACTGTGTCTGATTCAGATCAATGTAGCACAATGTCTGATTCAGATCCGTGTCACACTGTTTCTTATTCAGATCCGTGTCGCACTGTGTCTGATTCAGATCCGTGTCGCACTGTGTCCTATTCAAATCAGTGTCGCACTGTGTCCGATTCATATCAATGTCGCACTGTGTCCGATTCAGATCAGTGTCGCACTGTGTCCGATTCAGATCGGTGTCGCACTGTGTCTGATTCAGATCAGCATCCCAATGTATCTGATTCATATCATTGTTGTTCTGTGTCTGATTCAGATCAGTATCCCAATCTGCCTAGTTCATATCTGTGTCACACTGTGTCGGATTAGATCCGTGTCGCACTGTCTGACTCGGATCAGTGTCGCACTGTGTCAGATTCGGATCAGTGTCGCACGGTGTCTGCTTTGGATCCGTGTCGCACTCTGTCTGATTCAGATCAGTGTCGCACTGTGTCTAATTCAGATCCATGTCGCACTGTGCCTTATTCAGATCAGTGTCACACTGTGTGTGATTCAGTTCCGTGACGCACTGTGTCTGATTCAGATCACTGTCACACTGTGTCTTATTCAGATCCGTGTCGCACTGTGTCTGATTCAGATCAGTGTCGCACTGTGCCTGATTCTGATCAATGTCACGCTGTGTCTGATTCAGATCCGTGTCGTATTTTTCTGATTCAGATCCGTGCCTCACTGTGTCTGATTCAGATCCGTGTCACACTCTGTCTGATTCAGATCCATGTCGCAGTGTGTCTGATTCAGACCCGTTTCGCACCGTTTCTGATTCAGCTTCGTGCTGCACTGTGTCTGACTCGGATGAGTGTTGCACTGTGTCAGATTCAGATCTGTGTCACATGGTGTCTGCTTTGGATCCGTGTCGCACTCTGTCTGATTCAGATCAGCGTCACACTGTGTCCGATTCAGATCCGTGTCACACTGTGTTTCAGATCAATGTTGCACTGTTACTGAATCAGATCCGTGTCACACTTTATCTGATTCAGATCCGTGTCACACTGTGTGTGATTCAGATCCGTGTCGCAATGTGTGTGATTCAAATCTGTGACGTACTGTGTCTGATTCAGATCCGTGTCGCACTGTGTCTGATTCAGATCAGTGTCGCACTGTGCCTGATTCAGACCCGTGACGTACTGTGTCTGACTCAGATCCGTGTCGCACTGTGTCTGATTCAGATCAGTGTAGCACACTGTCTGATTCAGATCAGTGTCACACTGTTTCTGATTCAGATCCGTGTCGCACTGTGTCCGATTCAGCACAGTGTCGCACTGTGTCCGATTCAGATCAGTGTCTCAACGTGTCTGATTCAGATCAGTGTCGCACTGTGCCTGATTCAGACCCGTGACGCACTGTGTCTGATTCAGATCAGTGTCTCAACGTGTCTGATTCAGATCAGTGTCGCACTGTGCCTGATTCAGACCCGTGATGCACCGTGTCTGATTCAGATCTGTGTCACACTGTGTCTGATTCAGATCAGTGTCGCACTGTGTCCGATTCAGATCAGTGTCTCACTGTTTCTGATTCAGATCAGTATCCCAATGTATCTGATTCATATCATTGTTGTTCTGTGTCTGATTCAGATCAGTATCCCAATCTGCCGAATTCATTTCTGTGTCACACTGTGTTGGATTCAGATCCGTGTCGCACTGTCTGGTTCAGATCAGTGTCGCACTCTGTCTGATTCAGATCCGTGTCGCGCAGTATCTGTCTCGGATCAGTGTCGCCCGGTGTCTGATTCTGATCCATGTCGCACCGTGTCTAATTCGGACCCACGTCGCACCGTTTCTGATTCAGATCCGTGAATCACTGTGTCTGATTCAGATCAGTGTCTCAACATGTCTGATTCAGATCAGTGTCTCAACATGTCTGATTCAGATCAGTGTCGCACTGTGCCTGATTCAGACCCGTGACGCACCGTGTCTGATTCAGATCTGTGTCACACTGTGTCTGATTCAGATCCGTGTCGCACTGTGTCTGATTCAGATCCGTGATTCAGTGTGTCTGATTCAGTTCCATGTCACGCAGTGTCGGTTTCAGATCCATGTCGCTCAGTCTGATTCGGATCTGTGTCGCACTCTGTCTGATTCAGATCAGTGTCGCACTGTTTCTGATTCAGATCCGTGTTGCACTGTGTCAGATTCGGATCAGTGTCGCACGGTTTTTGCTTTGGATCCGTGTCGCACTCAGTCTGATTCAGATCACTGTTGCACTGTGTCCGATTCAGATCCGTGTCGCACTGTGTCTTATTCAGATCAGTGTCGCACTGTGTGTGATTCAGATCCTTGACTCACTGTGTCTGATTCAGATCCGTGTCACACTCTGTCTGATTCAGATCAGTGTCGCACTGTGTCGTATTCAGATCCGTGTCGCATTTTTCTGATTCAGATCCGTGTCTCACTGTGTCTGATTCAGATCCGTGTCACACTCTGTCTGATTCAGATCCATGTCGCAGTGTGTCTGATTCAGACCTGTTTCGCACCGTTTCTGATTCAGATCCGTGCTGCACTGTGTCTGACTCGGATGAATGTTGCACTGTGTCAGATTCGGATCAGTGTCGCACGGTGTCTGCTTTGGATCCGTGTCACACTGTGTCTGATTCAGACCCGTGTCGCACCTTTTCTGATTCAGACCTGTGTTGCACTGTGTCTGACTCAGATGAGTGTTGTACTGTGTCAGATTCAGATCAGTGTCGCACGGTGTCTGCTTTGGATCCGTGTCGCAGTCTGTCTGATTCAGATCAGTGTCGCACTGTGTCCGATTCAGATCCGTGTCGCACTGTGATTCAGATCAATGTCGCACTGTGACTGATTCAGATCCGTGTCGCACTGTGTCTGATTCAGATACGTGTCGCACTGTGTCCGATTCAGATCAATGTCGCACTGTATCCGATTCAGATCAGTGTCGCACTGTGTCCGATTCAGATCCGTGTCGCACTGTGTCTGACTCAGATCAGTGTCGCACTGTGCCTGATTCAGACCTGTGACGTACCGTGTCTGATTCAGATCTGTGTCGCACTGTGTCTGATTCAGATCAATGTAGCACAATGTCTGATTCAGATCCGTGTCACACTGTTTCTTATTCAGATCCGTGTCGCACTGTGTCTGATTCAGATCCGTGTCGCACTGTCTGACTCAGATCAGTGTCGCCCGGTGTCTGATTCAGATCCATGTCGCACCGTGTCTGATTCAGATCAGTGTCGCAGTGTGTCTGATTCAGATCAGTCTCGCACTGTGCCTGATTCAGACCCGTGTCACACTGTGTCTGATTCAGACCCATGTCGCACCATTTCTGATTCAGATCCGTGGCGCACTGTGTCTGATTCAGATCAGTGTCGCACTGTGTCTGATTCAGATCCGTGATGCACTGTGTCTGATTCAGATCAGTGTCGCACTGTGTCTGATTCAGATCCGTGATGCACTGTGTCTGATTCAATTCCATGTCACGCATGTCGGTTTCAGATCCATGTCACACACTCTGATTCAGATCTGTGTTGCACTCTGTCTGATTCAGATCAGTGTCGCACTCTGTCTGATTCAGATCCATGTCGCACTGTGTCTGATTCAGACCCGTGTCGCACCGTTTCTGATTCAGATCCGTGTTGCACTCAGTCTGATTCAGATCAGTGTCGCACTGTGTCGTATTCAGATCCGTGTCACACTGTTTCTGATTCAGATCCGTGTCGCACTGTGTCTGATTCAGATCCGTGTCGCCCTGTGTCTTATTCAAATCAGTGTCACACTGTGTCCGATTTAGTTCAATGTCGCACTGTATCCAGTTCAGATCAGTGTCGCACAGTGTCCGATTCAGATCAGTGTCGCACTGTGTCCGATTCAGATCACTGTCGCACTGTGTCCGATTCAGATCCGCGTCGCACTGTGTCTGATTCAGATCAGCATCACAATGTATCTGATTCATATCATTGTTGTATTGTGTCTGATTCAGATCCGTGTTACACTGTGTCTGATTCAGATCCGTGACACCCTGTGTCTGATTCAGTTCCATGTCCCGCTGTGTTGGATTCAGATCCGTGTCGGACTGTCTGATTCAGATCCGTGTCGCACTGTGTCTGACTCGGATCAGTGTCGCACGGTGTCTGATTCAGATCCATGTTGCACCGTGTCTGATTCAGACCCGTGTCGCACCGTTTCTTATTCGGAACCCTGACGCACCGTGTCTGATTCAGATCAGCGTCTCAACGTGTCTGATTCAGATCAGTGTCACACTGTGCCTGACTCAGACCCGTGATGCACCGTGTCTGATTCAGATCTGTGTCCCAATGTGTCTGATTCAGGTCAGTGTCGCAGTGTGTCTGATTCAGATCAGTGTCTCAACTTGACTGATTCAGATCAGTGTCACACTGTGTCTGATTCAGATCCGTGACGCACTGTATCTTATTCAGTTTCATGTCACGATGTGTCGGTTTCAGATCCATGTCGCACTGTGTCTGACTGGGATCAGTGTCGCACGGTGTCTGATTCAGACCCGTTTCGCACCGTTTCTGATTCAGACCCGTGTTGCACTGTGTCTGACTCGGATGAGTGTTGTACTGTGTCAGATTCAGATCAGTGTCGCACGGTGTCTGCTTTGGATCCTTGTCGCACTCTGATTCAGATCAGTGTCGCACTGTGTCCGATTCAGATCCGTGTCGCACTGTGATTCAGATCAATGTCGCCCTATGACTGATTCAGATCCGTGTCGCACTGTGTCTGATTCAGATCCGTGTCACACTGTGTGTGATTCAGATCCGTGACGCACTGTGTTGATTCAGATCAATGTCACGCTGTGTCTGATTCAGATTAGTGTAGCACACTGTCTGATTCAGATCCATGTCACACTATTTCTGATTCAGATCCTTGTCGCACTGTGTCCGATTCAGATCCATGTCGCACTGTGTCTGATTCAGATCAGTATCCCAATGTATCTGATTCATATCATTGTTGTTCTGTGTCTGATTCAGATCAATATCCCAATCTGCCTAATTCATATCTGTGTCACACAGCGTCGGATTCAGATCCGTGTCGCACTGTCTGACTCGGATCAGTGTCGCACTGTGTCTGACTCGGATCAGTGTCGCCCGGTGTCTGATTCAGATCCATGTCGCACCGTGTCTGATTCAGACCCGTGTCGCACCGTTTCTGATTCAGATCCGTGACGCACCGTTTCTGATTCAGATCCGTGACGCACCGTGTCTGATTCGGATCAGTGTCGCACTGTGTCTGATTCAGATCCGTGATTCACTGTGTCTGATTCAATTCCATGTCACGCAGTGTCGGTTTCAGATCCATGGAGCACATCTCTGATTCAGATCCGTGTCGCACTGTCTGACTCGGATCACTGTCGCCTGGTGTCTGATTCAGATCCATGTCGCACCGTGTCTGATTCAGACCCGTGTCGCACCGTTTCTGATTCAGATCCGTGACGCACCGTTTCTGATTCAGATCAGTGTCGCTGTGTGTCTGATTCAGATCAGTCTCGCACTGTGCCTGATTCAGACCCGTGTCACACTGTGTCTGATTCAGACCCATGTCGCACCATTTCTGATTCAGATCCGTGGCGCACTGTGTCTGATTCAGATCAGTGTCGCACTGTGATTCAGATCCGTGATGCACTGTGTCTGATTCAATTCCATGTCACGCAGTGTCGGTTTCAGATCCATGTCGCACACTCTGATTCAGATCTGTGTTGCACTCTGTCTGATTCAGATCAGTGTCGCACTCTGTCTGATTCAGATCCATGTCGCACTGTGTCTGATTCAGACCCGTGTCGCACCGTTTCTGATTCAGATCCGTGTTGCACTCAGTCTGATTCAGATCAGTGTCGCACTGTGTCGTATTCAGATCCGTGTCACACTGTTTCTGATTCAGATCCGTGTCGCACTGTGTCTGATTCAGATCCGTGTCGCCCTGTGTCCTATTCAAATCAGTGTCACACTGTGTCCGATTTAGATCAATGTCGCACTGTATCCAATTCAGATCAGTGTCGCACTGTGTCCGATTCAGATCAGTGTCGCACTGTGTCCGATTCAGATCACTGTCGCACTGTGTCCGATTCAGATCCGCGTCGCACTGTGTCTGATTCAGATCAGCATCACAATGTATCTGATTCATATCATTGTTGTATTGTGTCTGATTCAGATCCGTGTTACACTGTGTCTGATTCGATCCGTGACGCCCTGTGTCTGATTCAGTTCCATGTCCCGCTGTGTTGGATTCAGATCCGTGTCGGACTGTCTGATTCAGATCAGTGTCGCACTGTGTCTGATTCAGATCCG
>NW_024470690.1:1848435-1981539 GCF_017639515.1 Carcharodon carcharias
TGTCGCACTGTGTCTGACTCGGATCAGTGTCGCACGGTGTCTGATTCAGATCCATGTTGCACCGTGTCTGATTCAGACCCGTGTCGCACCGTTTCTTATTCGGATCCCTGACGCAACGTGTCTGATTCAGATCAGCGTCTCAACGTGTCTGATTCAGATCAGTGTCATACTGTGCCTGACTCAGACCCGTGATGCACCGTGTCTAATTCAGATCTGTGTCCCAATGTGTCTGATTCAGGTCAGTGTCGCAGTGTGTCTGATTCAGATCAGTGTCTCAACTTGACTGATTCAGATCAGTGTCACACTGTGTCTGATTCAGGTCAGTGTCTCAACTTGACTGATTCAGATCAGTGTCACACTGTGTCTGATTCAGATCCGTGACGCACTGTATCTTATTCAGTTTCATGTCACGCTGTGTCGGTTTCAGATCCATGTCGCACTGTGTCTGACTAGGATCAGTGTCGCACTATGACTGATTCAGATCCGTGTCGCACTGTGTCTGATTCAGATCCGTGTCACACTGTGTGTGATTCAGAACCGTGACGCACTGTGTTGATTCAGATCAATGTCACGCTGTGTCTGATTCAGATTAGTGTAGCACACTGTCTGATTCAGATCCATGTCACACTATTTCTGATTCAGATCCTTGTCGCACTGTGTCCGATTCAGATCCATGTCGCACTGTGTCTGATTCAGACCCGTTTCGCACCGTTTCTGATTCAGACCCGTGTTGCACTGTGTCTGACTCGGATGAGTGTTGTACTGTGTCAGATTCAGATCAGTGTCGCACGGTGTCTGCTTTGGATCCTTGTCGCACTCTGTCTGATTCAGATCAGTGTCGCACTGTGTCCGATTCAGATCCGTGTCGCACTGTGATTCAGATCAATGTCGCACTATGACTGATTCAGATCCGTGTCGCACTGTGTCTGATTCAGATCCGTGTCACACTGTGTGTGATTCAGATCCGTGACGCACTGTGTTGATTCAGATCAATGTCACGCTGTGTCTGATTCAGATCAGTGTAGCACAATGTCTGATTCAGATCAGTGTCGCACACTGTCTGATTCAGATCCATGTCACACTATTTCTGATTCAGATCCTTGTCGCACTGTGTCCGATTCAGATCCGTGTCGCACTGCGTCTGGTTCAGATCAGTATCCCAATGTATCTGATTCATATCATTGTTGTTCTGTGACTGATTCAGATCAGTATCCCAATCTGCCTAATTCATATCTGTGTCACACTGCGTCGGATCCAGATCCGTGTCGCACTGTCTGACTCGGATCAGTGTCGCACTGTGTCTGACTCGGATCAGTGTCGCCCGGTGTCTGATTCAGATCCATGTCGCACCGTGTCTGATTCAGACCCATGTCACACCGTTTCTGATTCAGATCCGTGACGCACCGTGTCTGATTCAGATCAGTGTCGCAGTGTGTCTGATTCAGATCAGTCTCGCACTGTGCCTGATTCAGACCCGTGTCACACTGTCTGATTCAGACCCATGTCGCACCATTTCTGATTCAGATCCGTGTCACACTGTTTCTTATTCAGATCCATGTCGCACTGTGTCTGATTCAGATCCGTGTCGCACTGTGTCCTATTCAAATCAGTGTCGCACTGTGTCCGATTCATATCAATGTCGCACTGTGTCCGATTCAGATCCGTGTCGCACTGTGTCTGATTCAGATCCGTGTCGCACTGTGTCTGATTCAGATCAGCATCCCAATGTATCTGATTCATATTATTGTTGTTCTGTGTCTGACTCAGATCAGTATCCCATTCTGCCTAATTCATATCTGTGTCACACTGTGTCGGATTCAGATCCGTGTCGCACTGTCTGACTCGGATCAGTGTCGCACTGTGTCTGACTCGGATCAGTGTCGCCCGGTGTCTGATTCTGATCCATGTCGCACCGTGTCTGATTCAGACCTGTGTCGCATCGTTTCTGATTCAGATCCGTGACGCACCGTGTCTGATTCAGATCAGTGTCGCAGTGTGTCTGATTCAGATCAGTCTCGCACTGTGCCTGATTCAATTCCGTGTCACACTGTGTCTGATTCAGACCCATGTCGCACCATTTCTGATTCAGATCCGTGGCGCACTGTGTCTGATTCAGATCAGTGTCTCAATGTGTCTGATTCAGATCAGTGTCGCACTGTGCCTGATTCAGACCCGTGACGCACCGTGTCTGATTCAGATCTGTGTCACACTGTGTCTGATTCAGATCCGTGTCGCACTGTATCTGATTCAGATCCGTGATGCACTGTGTCTGATTCAATTCCATGTCACGCAGTGTCGGTTTCAGATCCATGTCGCACAGTCTGATTCAGATCTGTGTCGCACTCTGTCTGATTCAGATCAGTGTCGCACTGTGTCTGATTCAGATCCATGTCGCACCGTGTCTGACTCGGATCAGTGTTACAGGGTGTCTGATTCAGATCCATGTCGCACTGTGTCTGATTCAGACCCGTGTCGCACCGTTTCTGATTCAGATCCGTGTTGCACTCAGTCTGATTCAGATCCATTTCGCACTGTGTCTGATTCAGACCCGTGTCGCACCGTTTCTGATTCAGATCCGTGTTGCACTCAGTCTGATTCAGATCAGTGTCGCACTGTGTCGTATTCAGATCCGTGTCACACTTTGTCTGATTCAGTTCCGTGTCGCACTGTATCCCATTCAGATCAGTGTCGCACTGTGTCCGATTCAGATCAGTGTCGCACTGTGTCTGATTCAGATCAGTGTCGCACTGTGCCTGACTCAGACCCGTGATGCACCGTGTCTGATTCAGATCTGTGTCCCAATGTGTCTGATTCAGGTCAGTGTCGCAGTGTGTCTGATTCAGATCAGTGTCTTAACTTGTCTGATTCAGATCAGTGTCACACTGTGTCTGATTCAGATCCGTGACGCACTGTATCTTATTCAGTTTCATGTCACGCTGTGTCGGTTTCAGATCCATGTCGCACTGTGTCTGACTAGGATCAGTGTCGCACGGTGTCTGATTCTGATCCATGTCGCACTGTGTCTGATTCAGACCCGTTTCGCACCGTTTCTGATTCAGACCCGTGTTGCACTGTGTCTGACTCGGATGAGTGTTGTACTGTGTCAGATTCAGATCAGTGTCGCACGGTGTCCGCTTTGGATGCGTGTCGCACTCTGTCTGATTCAGATCAGTGTCGCACTGTGTCCGATTCAGATCCGTGCCGCACTGTGATTCAGATCAATGTCGCACTATGACTGATTTAGATCCGTGTCGCTCTGTGTCTGATTCAGATTCCTGTCCCAATCTGTCTGATTCAGGTGAGTGTCGCAGTGTGTCTGATTCAGATCCGTGTCGCACTGTGTCTGATTCAGATCCGTGTCACACTGTTTCTGATTCAGATCCATGTCACGCTGTGTCTGATTCAGATCCGTGTCACGCTGTTTCTGATTCAGATCCATGTCACGCTGTGTCTGATTCAGATCCGTGTCACGCTGTGTCTGATTTAGATTCATGTTACATTATGCCTTATTCAGCTCCGTGTCACATTATGTCTTATTCAGCTCCATTTTTCACTGTGTCTGATTCAGCTCCGTGTCACATTATGTCTTATTCAGATATGTGTCGCACTGTGTCTGATTCACATCTGTGTCGTACTGTGTCTGATTCAGATCAGTCTCCCAATATGTCTGATTCATATCATTGTTGTACTGTGTCTGATTCAGATAAGTGTCGCACTGTGTCTGTTTCTGATCAGTGTCGCACTGTGTCTTATTCCGATCAGTGTCGCACTGTATCTTATTCCGATGTGTCGCACTGTGCCTAATTCAGATCAATGTCGCAATGTGTCTGATTCAGATCAGTGTCGCACACTGTCTGATTCAGATCCATGTCACACTGTGTCTGGTTCAGATCCGTGTCACGCTGTGTCTGATTCAGATCCGTGTCACACTGTGCCTGATTCAGGTCTTTGTCACACTGTGTCTGATTCAGATCCGTGACGCACTGTGTCTGATTCAGATCCGTGTCGCACTGTGTCTAATTCAGATCCGTGTCGCACTGTGTCTGATTCAGATCAGTGTCGCACTGTGCCTGATTCAGATCAATGTCGCGCTGTGTCTGATTCAGATCCGTGTCACACTCTGTCTGATTCAGATCAGTGTCGCACTGTGTCATATTCAGATCCGTGTCGCATTTTTCTGATTCAGATCCGTGTCTCACTGTGTCTGATTCAGATCCGTGTCACACTCTGTCTGATTCAGATCCATGTCGCAATGTGTCTGATTCAGACCCGTTTCGCACCGTTTCTGATTCAGATCCGTGCTGCACTGTGTCTGACTCGGATGAGTGTTGCACTGTGTCAGATTCGGATCAGTGTCGCACGGTGTCTGCTTTGGATCCATGTCACACTGTGTCTGATTCAGACCCGTGTCGCACCGTTTCTGATTCAGACCCGTGTTGCACTGTGTCTGACTCGGATGAGTGTTGTACTGTGTCAGATTCAGATCAGTGTCGCACGGTGTCTGCTTTGGATCCGTGTCGCAGTCTGTCTGATTCAGATCAGTGTCGCACTGTGTCCGATTCAGATCCGTGTCGCACTGTGATTCAGATCAATGTCGCACTGTGACTGATTCAGATCCGTGTCGCACTGTGTCTGTTTCAGATCAGTCTCGCACTGTGCCTGATTCAGACCCGTGTCACACTGTGTCTGATTCAGACCCATGTCGCACCATTTCTGATTTAGATACGTGGCGCACTGTGTCTGATTCAGATCAGTGTCTCAACGTGTCTGATTCAGATCAGTGTCGCACTGTGCCTGATTCAGACCCGTGACGCACCGTGTCTGATTCAGATCTGTGTCACACTGTGTCTGATTCAGATCAGTGTCGCACTGTGTCCGATTCAGCACAGTGTCGCACTGTGTCCGATTCAGATCAGTGTCGCACTGTGTCTGATTCAGATCAGCATCCCAATGTATCTGATTCATATCATTGTTGTTCTGGGTCTGATTCAGATCAGTATCCCAATCTGCCTAATTCATATCTGTGTCACACTGTGTCGGATTCAGATCCGTGTCGCACTGTCTGACTCGGATCAGTGTCGCCCGGTGTCTGATTCAGATCCATGTCGCACCGTGTCTGATTCAGACCCGTGTCGCACCGTTTCTGATTCAGATCCGTGACGCACCGTGTCTGATTCAGATCAGTGTCGCAGTGTGTCTGATTCAGATCAGTCTCGCACTGTGCCTGATTCAGACCCGTGTCACACTGTGTCTGGTTCAGACCCATGTCGCACCATTTCTGATTCAGATTCGTGGCGCACTGTGTCTGATTCAGATCAGTGTCGCACTGTGTCTGATTCAGATCCGTGATGCACTGTGTCTGATTCAGATCAGTGTCGCACTGTGTCTGATTCAGATCCGTGATGCACTGTGTCTGATTCAATTCCATGTCACGCATGTCGGTTTCAGATCCATGTCACACACTCTGATTCAGATCTGTGTTGCACTCTGTCTGATTCAGATCAGTGTCGCACTCTGTCTGATTCAGATCCATGTCGCACTGTGTCTGATTCAGACCCGTGTCGCACCGTTTCTGATTCAGATCCGTGTTGCACTCAGTCTGATTCAGATCAGTGTCGCACTGTGTCGTATTCAGATCCGTGTCACACTGTTTCTGATTCAGATCCGTGTCGCACTGTGTCTGATTCAGATCCGTGTCGCCCTGTGTCCTATTCAAATCAGTGTCACACTGTGTCCGATTTAGATCAATGTCGCACTGTATCCAGTTCAGATCAGTGTCGCACAGTGTTCGATTCAGTTCAGTGTCGCACTGTGTCCGATTCAGATCACTGTCACACTGTGTCCGATTCAGATCCGCGTCGCACTGTGTCTGATTCAGATCAGCATCACAATGTATCTGATTCATATCATTGTTGTATTGTGTCTGATTCAGATCCGTGTTACACTGTGTCTGATTCAGGTCCGTGACACCCTGTGTCTGATTCAGTTCCATGTCCCGCTGTGTTGGATTCAGATCCGTGTCGGACTGTCTGATTCAGATCCGTGTCGCACTGTGTCTGACTCGGATCAGTGTCGCACGGTGTCTGATTCAGATCCATGTTGCACCGTGTCTGATTCAGACCCGTGTCGCACCGTTTCTTATTCGGAACCCTGACGCACCGTGTCTGATTCAGATCAGCGTCTCAACGTGTCTGATTCAGATCAGTGTCACACTGTGCCTGACTCAGACCCGTGATGCACCGTGTCTGATTCAGATCTGTGTCCCAATGTGTCTGATTCAGGTCAGTGTCGCAGTGTGTCTGATTCAGATCAGTGTCTCAACTTGACTGATTCAGATCAGTGTCACACTGTGTCTGATTCAGATCCGTGACGCACTGTATCTTATTCAGTTTCATGTCACGATGTGTCGGTTTCAGATCCATGTCGCACTGTGTCTGACTGGGATCAGTGTCGCACGGTGTCTGATTCAGACCCGTTTCGCACCGTTTCTGATTCAGACCCGTGTTGCACTGTGTCTGACTCGGATGAGTGTTGTACTGTGTCAGATTCAGATCAGTGTCGCACGGTGTCTGCTTTGGATCCTTGTCGCACTCTGTCTGATTCAGATCAGTGTCGCACTGTGTCCGATTCAGATCCGTGTCGCACTGTGATTCAGATCAATGTCGCACTATGACTGATTCAGATCCGTGTCGCACTGTGTCTGATTCAGATCCGTGTCACACTGTGTGTGATTCAGAACCGTGACGCACTGTGTTGATTCAGATCCGTGTCACACTGTGTGTGATTCAGAACCGTGACGCACTGTGTTGATTCAGATCAATGTCACGCTGTGTCTGATTCAGATTAGTGTAGCACACTGTCTGATTCAGATCCATGTCACACTATTTCTGATTCAGATCCTTGTCGCACTGTGTCCGATTCAGATCCATGTCGCACTGTGTCTGATTCAGATCAGTATCCCAATGTATCTGATTCATATCATTGTTGTTCTGTGTCTGATTCAGATCAATATCCCAATCTGCCTAATTCATATCTGTGTCACACAGCGTCGGATTCAGATCCGTGTCGCACTGTCTGACTCGGATCAGTGTCGCACTGTGTCTGACTCGGATCAGTGTCGCCCGGTGTCTGATTCTGATCCATGTCGCACCGTGTCTGATTCAGACCCGTGTCGCACCGTTTCTGATTCAGATCCATGTCGCACTGTGTCTGACTCGGATCAGTGTCGCAGGGTGTCTGATTCAGATCCATGTCGCACTGTGTCTGATTCAGATCAGTATCCCAATGTATCTGATTCATATCATTGTTGTTCTGTGTCTGATTCAGATCAATATCCCAATCTGCCTAATTCATATCTGTGTCACACAGCGTCGGATTCAGATCCGTGTCGCACTGTCTGACTCGGATCAGTGTCGCACTGTGTCTAACTCGGATCAGTGTCGCCGGGTGTCTGATTCTGATCCATGTCGCACCGTGTCTGATTCAGACCCGTGTCGCACCGTTTCTGATTCAGATCCATGTCGCACTGTGTCTGACTCGGATCAGTGTCGCAGGGTGTCTGATTCAGATCCATGTCGCACTGTGTCTGATTCAGACCCGTGTCGCACCGTTTCTGATTCAGATCCGTGTTGCACTGTGCCTGACTCGGTTGAGTGTTGCACTGTGTCAGATTCGGATCAGTGTCGCACGGTGTCTGCTTTGGATCCGTGTCGCACTCTGTCTGATTCGGATCAGTGTCGCACTGTGTCTAATTCAGATCCATGTTGCACTGTGCCTTATTCAGATCAGTGTCACACTGTGTGTGATTCAGTTCCGTGACGCACTGTGTCTGATTCAGATCAATGTCACGCTGTGTCTTATTCAGATCCGTGTCACACTGTGTCTAATTCAGATCCGTGTCGCACTGTGTCTGATTCAGATCAGTGTCGCACTGTGCCTGATTCAGATCAATGTCACGCTGTGTCTGATTCAGATCCGTGTCGCATTTTTCTGATTCAGATCCGTGTCTCACTGTGTCTGATTCAGATCCGTGTCACACTCTGTCTGATTCAGATCCATGTCGCAGTGTGTCTGATTCAGACCCGTTTCGCACCGTTTCTGATTCAGATTCGTGCTGCACTGTGTCTGACTCGGATGAGTGTTGCACTGTGTCAGATTCAGATCTGTGTCACACTGTGTTGGATTCAGATCCGTATCCCACTGTCTGGTTCAGATCAGTGTCGCACTCTGTCTGATTCAGATCCGTGTCGCGCAGTGTCTGTCTCGGATCAGTGTCGCCCGGTGTCTGATTCTGATCCATGTCACACCGTGTCTAATTCGGACCCATGTCGCACCGTTTCTGATTCAGATCCGTGAATCACTGTGTCTGATTCAGATCAGTGTCTCAACATGTCTGATTCAGATCAGTGTCGCACTGTGCCTGATTCAGACCCGTGACGCACCGTGTCTGATTCAGATCCGTGATTCAGTGTGTCTGATTCAGTTCCATGTCACGCAGTGTCGGTTTCAGATCCATGTCGCTCAGTCTGATTCGGATCTGTGTCGCACTCTGTCTGATTCAGATCAGTGTCGCACTGTTTCTGATTCAGATCCGTGTTGCACTGTGTCAGATTCGGATCAGTGTCGCACGGTTTTTGCTTTGGATCCGTGTCGCACTCAGTCTGATTCAGATCACTGTTGCACTGTGTCCGATTCAGATCTGTGTCGCACTGTCTTATTCAGATCAGTGTCGCACTGTGTGTGATTCAGATCCGTGACACACTGTGTCTGATTCAGATCCGTGTCACACTCTGTCTGATTCAGATCAGTGTCGCACTGTGTCGTATTCAGATCCGTGTCGCATTTTTCTGATTCAGATCCGTGTCTCACTGTGTCTGATTCAGATCCGTGTCACACTCTGTCTGATTCAGATCCATGTCGCAGTGTGTCTGATTCAGACCTGTTTCGCACCGTTTCTGATTCAGATCCGTGCTGCACTGTGTCTGACTCGGATGAGTGTTGCACTGTGTCAGATTCGGATCAGTGTCGCACGGTGTCTGCTTTCGATCCGTGTCACACTGTGTCTGATTCAGACCCGTGTCGCACCTTTTCTGATTCAGACCTGTGTTGCACTGTGTCTGACTCGGATGAGTGTTGTACTGTGTCAGATTCAGATCAGTGTCGCACGGTGTCTGCTTTGGATCCGTGTCGCAGTCTGTCTGATTCAGATCAGTGTCGCACTGTGTCCGATTCAGATCCGTGTCGCACTGTGATTCAGATCAATGTCGCACTGTGACTGATTCAGATCCGTGTCGCACCGTGTCTGATTCAGATACGTGTCACACTGTGTCCGATTCAGATCAATGTCGCACTGTATCCGATTCAGATCAGTGTCGCACTGTGTCCGATTCAGATCCGTGTCGCACTGTGTCTGACTCAGATCAGTGTCACACTGTGCCTGATTCAGACCTGTGACGTACCGTGTCTGATTCAGATCTGTGTCGCACTGTGTCTGATTCAGATCAATGTAGCACAATGTCTGATTCAGATCCGTGTCACACTGTTTCTTATTCAGATCCGTGTCGCACTGTGTCTGATTCAGATCCGTGTCACACTGTTTCTTATTCAGATCCGTGTCGCACTGTGTCTGATTCAGATCCGTGTCACACTGTGTCTGATTCAGATCCGTGTCACACTGTGTCTGATTCAGATCCGTGTCGCACTGTGTCTGATTCAGATCCGTGTCACACTGTTTCTTATTCAGATCCGTGTCGCACTGCGTCTGATTCAGATACGTGTCACACTGTGTCTGATTCAGATCCGTGTCACACTGTGTCTGATTCAGATCCGTGTCGCACTGTGTCCTGTTCAAATCAGTGTCGCACTGTGTCCGATTCATATCAATGTCGCACTGTGTCCGATTCAGATCAGTGTCGCACTGTGTCTGATTCAGATCAGCATCCCAATGTATCTGATTCATATCATTGTTGTTCTGTGTCTGATTCAGATCAGTATCCCAATCTGCCTAGTTCATATCTGTGTCACACTGTGTCGGATTAGATCCGTGTCGCACTGTCTGACTCGGATCAGTGTCGCACTGTGTCTGACTCGGATCAGTATCACCCGGTGTCTGATTCTGATCCATGTCGCACCATGTCTGATTCAGACCCGTGTTGCACCGTTTCTGATTCAGATCCATGACGCACCGTGTCTGATTCAGATCAGTGTCGCAGTGTGTCTGTTTCAGATCAGTCTCGCACTGTGCCTGATTCAGACCCGTGTCACACTGTGTCTGATTCAGACCCACGTCGCACCATTTCTGATTTAGATCCGTGGCGCACTGTGTCTGATTCAGATCAGTGTCTCAACGTGTCTGATTCAGATCAGTGTCGCACTGTGCCTGATTCAGACCCGTGACGCACCGTGTCTGATTCAGATCTGTGTCACACTGTGTCTGATTCAGATCAGTGTCGCACTGTGTCCGATTCAGCACAGTGTCGCACTGTGTCCGATTCAGATCAGTGTCGCACTGTGTCTGATTCAGGTCAGCATCCCAATGTATCTGATTCATATCATTGTTGTTCTGTGTCTGATTCAGATCAGTATCCCAATCTGCCTAATTCATATCTGTGTCACACTGTGTCGGATTCAGATCCGTGTCGCACCGTGTCTGATTCAGACCCGTGTCGCACCGTTTCTGATTCAGATCCGTGACGCACCGTTTCTGATTCAGATCCGTGACGCACCGTGTCTGATTCGGATCAGTGTCGCACTGTGTCTGATTCAGATCCGTGATGCACTGTGTCTGATTCAATTCCATGTCACGCAGTGTCGGTTTCAGATCCATGGAGCACATCTCTGATTCAGATCCGTGTCGCACTGTCTGACTCGGATCAGTGTCGCCTGGTGTCTGATTCAGATCCATGTCGCACCGTGTCTGATTCAGACCCGTGTCGCACCGTTTCTGATTCAGATCCGTGACGCACCGTTTCTGATTCAGATCAGTGTCGCTGTGTGTCTGATTCAGATCAGTCTCGCACTGTGCCTGATTCAGACCCGTGTCACACTGTGTCTGATTCAGACCCATGTCGCACCATTTCTGATTCAGATCCGTGGCGCACTGTGTCTGATTCAGATCAGTGTCGCACTGTGTCTGATTCAGATCCGTGATGCACTGTGTCTGATTCAATTCCATGTCACGCAGTGTCGGTTTCAGATCCATGTCGCACACTCTGATTCAGATCTGTGTTGCACTCTGTCTGATTCAGATCAGTGTCGCACTCTGTCTGATTCAGATCCATGTCGCACTGTGTCTGATTCAGACCCGTGTCGCACCGTTTCTGATTCAGATCCGTGTTGCACTCAGTCTGATTCAGATCAGTGTCGCACTGTGTCGTATTCAGATCCGTGTCACACTGTTTCTGATTCAGATCCGTGTCGCACTGTGTCTGATTCAGATCCGTGTCGCCCTGTGTCCTATTCAAATCAGTGTCACACTGTGTCCGATTTAGATCAATGTCGCACTGTATCCAATTCAGATCAGTGTCGCACTGTGTCCGATTCAGATCAGTGTCGCACTGTGTCCGATTCAGATCACTGTCGCACTGTGTCCGATTCAGATCCGCGTCGCACTGTGTCTGATTCAGATCAGCATCACAATGTATCTGATTCATATCATTGTTGTATTGTGTCTGATTCAGATCCGTGTTACACTGTGTCTGATTCGATCCGTGACGCCCTGTGTCTGATTCAGTTCCATGTCCCGCTGTGTTGGATTCAGATCCGTGTCGGACTGTCTGATTCAGATCAGTGTCGCACTGTGTCTGATTCAGATCCGTGTCGCACTGTGTCTGACTCGGATCAGTGTCGCACGGTGTCTGATTCAGATCCATGTTGCACCGTGTCTGATTCAGACCCGTGTCGCACCGTTTCTTATTCGGATCCCTTACGCACCGTGTCTGATTCAGATCAGCGTCTCAACGTGTCTGATTCAGATCAGTGTCATACTGTGCCTGACTCAGACCCGTGATGCACCGTGTCTAATTCAGATCTGTGTCCCAATGTGTCTGATTCAGGTCAGTGTCGCAGTGTGTCTGATTCAGATCAGTGTCTCAACTTGACTGATTCAGATCAGTGTCACACTGTGTCTGATTCAGGTCAGTGTCTCAACTTGACTGATTCAGATCAGTGTCACACTGTGTCTGATTCAGATCCGTGACGCACTGTATCTTATTCAGTTTCATGTCACGCTGTGTCGGTTTCAGATCCATGTCGCACTGTGTCTGACTAGGATCAGTGTCGCACGGTGTCTGATTCAGATCCATGTTGCACTGTGTCTGATTCAGACCCGTTTCGCACCGTTTCTGATTCAGACCCGTGTTGCACTGTGTCTGACTCGGATGAGTGTTGTACTGTGTCAGATTCAGATCAGTGTCGCACGGTGTCTGCTTTGGATCCTTGTCGCACTCTGTCTGATTCAGATCAGTGTCGCACTGTGTCCGATTCAGATCCGTGTCGCACTGTGATTCAGATCAATGTCGCACTATGACTGATTCAGATCCGTGTCGCACTGTGTCTGATTCAGATCCGTGTCACACTGTGTGTGATTCAGATCCGTGACGCACTGTGTTGATTCAGATCAATGTCACGCTGTGTCTGATTCAGATCAGTGTAGCACAATGTCTGATTCAGATCAGTGTCGCACACTGTCTGATTCAGATCCATGTCACACTATTTCTGATTCAGATCCTTGTCGCACTGTGTCCGATTCAGATCCGTGTCGCACTGCGTCTGGTTCAGATCAGTATCCCAATGTATCTGATTCATATCATTGTTGTTCTGTGACTGATTCAGATCAGTATCCCAATCTGCCTAATTCATATCTGTGTCACACTGCGTCGGATCCAGATCCGTGTCGCACTGTCTGACTCGGATCAGTGTCGCACTGTGTCTGACTCGGATCAGTGTCGCCCGGTGTCTGATTCAGATCCATGTCGCACCGTGTCTGATTCAGACCCATGTCACACCGTTTCTGATTCAGATCCGTGACGCACCGTGTCTGATTCAGATCAGTGTCGCAGTGTGTCTGATTCAGATCAGTCTCGCACTGTGCCTGATTCAGACCCGTGTCACACTGTCTGATTCAGACCCATGTCGCACCATTTCTGATTCAGATCCGTGTCACACTGTTTCTTATTCAGATCCATGTCGCACTGTGTCTGATTCAGATCCGTGTCGCACTGTGTCCTATTCAAATCAGTGTCGCACTGTGTCCGATTCATATCAATGTCGCACTGTGTCCGATTCAGATCCGTGTCGCACTGTGTCTGATTCAGATCCGTGTCGCACTGTGTCTGATTCAGATCAGCATCCCAATGTATCTGATTCATATTATTGTTGTTCTGTGTCTGACTCAGATCAGTATCCCATTCTGCCTAATTCATATCTGTGTCACACTGTGTCGGATTCAGATCCGTGTCGCACTGTCTGACTCGGATCAGTGTCGCACTGTGTCTGACTCGGATCAGTGTCGCCCGGTGTCTGATTCTGATCCATGTCGCACCGTGTCTGATTCAGACCTGTGTCGCATCGTTTCTGATTCAGATCCGTGACGCACCGTGTCTGATTCAGATCAGTGTCGCAGTGTGTCTGATTCAGATCAGTCTCGCACTGTGCCTGATTCAATTCCGTGTCACACTGTGTCTGATTCAGACCCATGTCGCACCATTTCTGATTCAGATCCGTGGCGCACTGTGTCTGATTCAGATCAGTGTCTCAACGTGTCTGATTCAGATCAGTGTCGCACTGTGCCTGATTCAGACCCGTGACGCACCGTGTCTGATTCAGATCTGTGTCACACTGTGTCTGATTCAGATCCGTGTCGCACTGTATCTGATTCAGATCCGTGATGCACTGTGTCTGATTCAATTCCATGTCACGCAGTGTCGGTTTCAGATCCATGTCGCACAGTCTGATTCAGATCTGTGTCGCACTCTGTCTGATTCAGATCAGTGTCGCACTGTGTCTGATTCAGATCCATGTCGCACCGTGTCTGACTCGGATCAGTGTTACAGGGTGTCTGATTCAGATCCATGTCGCACTGTGTCTGATTCAGACCCGTGTCGCACCGTTTCTGATTCAGATCCGTGTTGCACTCAGTCTGATTCAGATCCATTTCGCACTGTGTCTGATTCAGACCCGTGTCGCACCGTTTCTGATTCAGATCCGTGTTGCACTCAGTCTGATTCAGATCAGTGTCGCACTGTGTCGTATTCAGATCCGTGTCACACTTTGTCTGATTCAGTTCCGTGTCGCACTGTATCCCATTCAGATCAGTGTCGCACTGTGTCCGATTCAGATCAGTGTCGCACTGTGTCTGATTCAGATCAGTGTCGCACTGTGCCTGACTCAGACCCGTGATGCACCGTGTCTGATTCAGATCTGTGTCCCAATGTGTCTGATTCAGGTCAGTGTCGCAGTGTGTCTGATTCAGATCAGTGTCTTAACTTGTCTGATTCAGATCAGTGTCACACTGTGTCTGATTCAGATCCGTGACGCACTGTATCTTATTCAGTTTCATGTCACGCTGTGTCGGTTTCAGATCCATGTCGCACTGTGTCTGACTAGGATCAGTGTCGCACGGTGTCTGATTCTGATCCATGTCGCACTGTGTCTGATTCAGACCCGTTTCGCACCGTTTCTGATTCAGACCCGTGTTGCACTGTGTCTGACTCGGATGAGTGTTGTACTGTGTCAGATTCAGATCAGTGTCGCACGGTGTCCGCTTTGGATGCGTGTCGCACTCTGTCTGATTCAGATCAGTGTCGCACTGTGTCCGATTCAGATCCGTGCCGCACTGTGATTCAGATCAATGTCGCACTATGACTGATTTAGATCCGTGTCGCTCTGTGTCTGATTCAGATTCCTGTCCCAATCTGTCTGATTCAGGTGAGTGTCGCAGTGTGTCTGATTCAGATCCGTGTCGCACTGTGTCTGATTCAGATCCGTGTCACACTGTTTCTGATTCAGATCCATGTCACGCTGTGTCTGATTCAGATCCGTGTCACGCTGTTTCTGATTCAGATCCATGTCACGCTGTGTCTGATTCAGATCCGTGTCACGCTGTGTCTGATTTAGATTCATGTTACATTATGCCTTATTCAGCTCCGTGTCACATTATGTCTTATTCAGCTCCATTTTTCACTGTGTCTGATTCAGCTCCGTGTCACATTATGTCTTATTCAGATATGTGTCGCACTGTGTCTGATTCATATCTGTGTCGTACTGTGTCTGATTCAGATCAGTCTCCCAATATGTCTGATTCATATCATTGTTGTACTGTGTCTGATTCAGATAAGTGTCGCACTGTGTCTGTTTCTGATCAGTGTCGCACTGTGTCTTATTCCGATCAGTGTCGCACTGTATCTTATTCCGATGTGTCGCACTGTGCCTAATTCAGATCAATGTCGCAATGTGTCTGATTCAGATCAGTGTCGCACACTGTCTGATTCAGATCCATGTCACACTGTGTCTGGTTCAGATCCGTGTCACGCTGTGTCTGATTCAGATCCGTGTCACACTGTGCCTGATTCAGGTCTTTGTCACACTGTGTCTGATTCAGATCCGTGACGCACTGTGTCTGATTCAGATCCGTGTCGCACTGTGTCTAATTCAGATCCGTGTCGCACTGTGTCTGATTCAGATCAGTGTCGCACTGTGCCTGATTCAGATCAATGTCGCGCTGTGTCTGATTCAGATCCGTGTCACACTCTGTCTGATTCAGATCAGTGTCGCACTGTGTCGTATTCAGATCCGTGTCGCATTTTTCTGATTCAGATCCGTGTCTCACTGTGTCTGATTCAGATCCGTGTCACACTCTGTCTGATTCAGATCCATGTCGCAATGTGTCTGATTCAGACCCGTTTCGCACCGTTTCTGATTCAGATCCGTGCTGCACTGTGTCTGACTCGGATGAGTGTTGCACTGTGTCAGATTCGGATCAGTGTCGCACGGTGTCTGCTTTGGATCCGTGTCACACTGTGTCTGATTCAGACCCGTGTCGCACCGTTTCTGATTCAGACCCGTGTTGCACTGTGTCTGACTCGGATGAGTGTTGTACTGTGTCAGATTCAGATCAGTGTCGCACGGTGTCTGCTTTGGATCCGTGTCGCAGTCTGTCTGATTCAGATCAGTGTCGCACTGTGTCCGATTCAGATCCGTGTCGCACTGTGATTCAGATCAATGTCGCACTGTGACTGATTCAGATCCGTGTCGCACTGTGTCTGATTCAGATCCGTGTCACACTGTGTCTAATTCAGATCCGTGTCGCACTGTGTGTGATTCAGATACGTGATGCACTGTGTCTTATTCAGATCAATGTCACTCTGTGTCTGATTCAGACCTGTGACGTACCGTGTCTGATTCAGATCTGTGTCGCACTGTGTCTGATTCAGATCAATGTAGCACAATGTCTGATTCAGATCCGTGTCAAACTGTTTCTTATTCAGATCCCTGTCGCACTGTGTCTGATTCAGATCCGTGTCGCACTGTGTGCTATTCAAATCAGTGTCGCACTGTGTCCGATTCATATCAATGTCGCACTGTATCCGATTCAGATCAGTGTCGCACTGTGTCCGATTCAGATCAGTGTCGCACTGTGTCCGATTCAGATCCGTGTCGCACTGTGTCTGATTCAGATCAGCATCCCAATGTATCTGATTCATATCATTGTTGTTCTGTGTCTGATTCAGATCTGTATCCCAATCTGCCTAATTCATATCTGTGTCACACTGTGTCGGATTCAGATCCGTGTCGCACTGTCTGACTCGGATCAGTGTCGCCCGGTGTCTGATTCTGATCCATGTCGCACCGTGTCTGATTCAGACCCGTGTCGCACCATTTCTGATTCAGATCCATGACGCATCGTTTCTGATTCAGATCAGTGTCGCAGTGTGTCTGATTCAGATCAGTCTCGCACTGTGCCTGATTCAGACTCGTGTCACACTGTGTCTGATTCAGACCCATGTCGCACCATTTCTGATTCAGATCTGTGGCGCACTGTGTCTGATTCAGATCGGTGTCTCAACGTGTCTGATTCAGATCAGTGTCGCACTGTGCCTGATTCAGACCCGTGACGCACCGTGTCTGATTCAGATCTGTGTCACACTGTGTCTGATTCAGATCCGTGTCGCACTGTGTCTGATTCAGATCCGTGATGCACTGTGTCTGATTCAATTCCATGTCATGCAGTGTCGGTTTCAGATCCATGTCGCACAGTCTGATTCAGATCTGTGTCGCACTCTGTCTGATTCATATCAGTGTCGCACTGTTTCTGATTCAGATCCATGTCGCACTGTGTCTGACTCGGATCAGTGTCGCAGGGTGTCTGATTCAGATCCATGTCGCACTGTGTCTGATTCAGACCCGTGTCACACCGTTTCTGATTCAGATCCGTGTTGCACTGTGTCGTATTCAGATCCGTGTCACACTTTGTCTGATTCAGATCAGTGTCGCACTGTTCCTGATTCAGACCTGTGACGTACCGTGTCTGATTCAGATCTGTGTCGCACTGTGTCTGATTCAGATCAATGTAGCACAATGTCTGATTCAGATCCGTGTCACACTGTTTCTTATTCAGATCCGTGTCGCACTGTGTCTGATTCAGATCCGTGTCGCACTGTGTCCTATTCAAATCAATGTTGCACTGTGTCCGATTCATATCAATGTCGCACTGTATCCGATTCTGATCAGTGTCGCACTGTGTCCGATTCAGATCAGTGTCACACTGTGTGTGATTCAGACCCGTGTCGCACCGTTTCTGATTCAGATCCGTGACGCACCGTGTCTGATTCAGATCAATGTCACTCTGTGTCTAATTCAGATCAGTGTCGCACTGTGTCCGATTCAGATCACTGTCGCACTGTGTCCGATTCAGATCCGTGTCGCACTGTGTCTGAATCAGATCAATGTCATGCTGTGTCTGATTCAGATCAGTGTCACACTGTGTCTGATTCAGATCAGTGTCGCACTGTGCCTGATTCAGATCAATGTCACGCTGTGTCTGATTCAGATACGTGTTGCACTGTGTCTGATTCAGATCCGTGTCGCACTGTGTCCGATTCAGATCAGTGTTGCACTGTGTCCGATTCACATCACTGTCGCACTGTGTCCGATTCAGATCCGTGTCGCACTGTGTCTGATTCAGATCAGCATCACAATGTATCTGATTCATATCATTGTTGTATTGTGTCTGATTCAGATCAGTGTCCCACACTGTCTGATTCAGATCAATGTCGCACTGTGTCTGATTCAGATCCGTGTCACACTGTGTCTGATTCAGATCCATGTCACACTGTGTCTGATTCAGATCCGTGTCGCACTGTGTCTGATTCAGATCCGTGGCGCACTGTGTCTGATTCAGATCCGTGGCGCACTGTGTCTGATTCAGATCCGTGGCGCACTGTGTCTGATTCAGATCCGTGGCGCACTGTGTCTGATTCAGATCCGTGGCGCACTGTGTCAGATTCAATTCCATGTCACGCAGTGTCGGTTTCAGATCCATGTCGCACAGTCTGATTCAGATCAATGTCGCACCGTGTCTGATTCAGATCAGTGTCGCACTGTGTCTGATTCAGATCCATGTCGCATGGTGTCTGATTCAGACCCGTTTCGCACCGTTTCTGATTCAGATCCGTGCTGCACTGTGTCTGACTCGGATGAGTGTTGCACTGTGTCAGATTCGGATCATTGTCGCACAGTGTCTGCTTTGGATCCGTGTCACAATGTGTCCGATTCAGACCCGTGTCGCACCGTGTCTGATTCAGATCAGTGTTGCAGTGTGTCTGATTCAGATCAGTCTCGCATTGTGCCTGATTCAGACCCGTGTCACACTGTGTCTGATTCAGACCCATGTTGCACCATTTCTGATTCAGATCCGTGGCACACTGTGTCTGATTCAGATCAGTGTCTCAACGTGTCTGATTAAGATCAGTGTCGCAGTGTGCCTGATTCAGACCCGTGACGCATCGTGTCTGATTCAGATCTGTGTCACACTGTGTCTGATTCAGATCCGTGTCGCACTGTGTCTGATTCAGATCCGTGATGCACTGTGTCTGATTCAATTGCATGTCACGCAGTGTCGGTTTCAGATCCATGTCGCACAGTCTGATTCAGATCCGTGTCACACTCTGTCTGATTCAGATCCATGTCGCACTGTGTCTGATTCAGACCCGTGTCGCACCGTTTCTGATTCAGATCCGTGTTGCACTCTGTCTGATTCAGACCCATGTCGCACCGTTTCTGATTCAGATCCGTGATGCACCGTGTCTGATTCAGATCAGTGTCGCAGTGAGTCTGATTCTGATCAGTCTCGCACTGTGCCTGATTCAGACCCGTGTCACACTGTGTCTGATTCAGACCCATGTCGCACCATTTCTGATTCAGATCCATGGCGCACTGTCTCTGATTCAGATCAGTGTCTCAACGTGTCTGATTCAGATCAGTGTCGCACTGTGTCTGATTCAGACCTGTGACGTACCGTGTCTGATTCAGATCTGTGTCGCACTGTGTCTGATTCAGATCAATGTAGCACAATGTCTGATTCAGATCCGTGTCACACTGTTTCTTATCCAGATCCGTGTCGCACTGTGTGCTTTTCAAATCAGTGTCGCACTGTGTCCGATTCATATCATTGTCGCACTGTATCCGATTCAGATCAGTGTCGCACTGTGTCCGATTCAGATCAGTGTCACACGGTGTCCGATTCAGATCCGTGTCGCACTGTGTCTGATTCAGATCAGTATCCCAATCTGCCTAATTCATATCTGTGTCACACTGTGTCGGATTCAGATCCGTGTCGCACTGTCTGACTCGGATCAGTGTCGCCCGGTATCTGATTCTGATCCATGTCGCACCGTGTCTGATTCAGACCCGTGTCACACCGTTTCTGATTCAGATCCGTGACGCACCGTGTCTGATTCAGATCAGTGTCGCAGTGTGTCTGATTCAGATCAGTCTCGCACTGTGCCTGATTCAGACTCGTGTCACACTGTGTCTGATTCAGACCCATGTCGCACCATTTCTGATTCAGATCCGTGGCGCACTGTGTCTGATTCAGATCGGTGTCTCAACGTGTCTGATTCAGATCAGTGTCGCACTGTGCCTGATTCAGACCCGTGACGCACTGTGTCTGATTCAGATCTGTGTCACCCTGTGTCTGATTCAGATCCGTGTCGCACTGTGTCTGATTCAGATCCGTGATGCACTGTGTCTGATTCAATTCCATGTCATGCAGTGTCGGTTTCAGATCCATGTCGCACAGTCTAATTCAGATCTGTGTCGCACTGTGTCTGATTCATATCAGTGTCGCACTGTGTCTGATTCAGTCCCATGTCGCACTGTGTCTGACTCGGATCAGTGTCGCAGGGTGTCTGATTCAGATCCATGTCGCACTGTGTCTGATTCAGACCCGTGTCGCACCGTTTCTGATTCAGATCCGTGTTGCACTCAGTCTGATTCAGACCCGTGTCGCACCGTTTCTGATTCAGATCCGTGATGCACCGTGTCTGATTCAGATCAGTGTCGCAGTGTGTCTGATTCAGATCAGTCTCGCTTTGTGCCTGATTCAGACCCGTGTCACACTGTGTCTGATTCAGACCCATGTCGCTCCATTTCTGATTCAGATCCGTGGCGCACTGTCTCTGATTCAGATCAGTGTCTCAACGTGTCTGATTCAGATCAGTGTCGCACTGTGCCTGATTCAGACCCGTGACGCACCGTGTCTGATTCAGATCTGTGTCACACTGTGTCTGATTCAGATCCGTGTCGCACTGTGTCTGATTCTGATCCGTGCTGCACTGTGTCTGATTCAATTCCATGTCACGCAGTGTCGTTTTCAGATCCATGTCGCACAGTCTGATTCAGATCTGTGTCTCACTCTATCTGATTCAGATCAGTGTCGCAGTGTGTCTGGTTCAGATCCATGTCGCACTGTGTCTGACTCGGATCAGTGTCGCAGGGCGTCTGATTCAGATCCATGTCGCACTGTGTCTGATTCAGACCCGTGTCGCACCATTTCTGATTCAGATCCGTGTTGCACTGTGTCTGATTCAGATCAGTGTCACACTGTTTCTGATTCAGATCCGTGTCGCACTGTGTCTGATTCACATCCGTGTCGCACTGTGTCCTATTCAAATCAGTGTCACACTGTGTCCGATTTAGATCAATGTCGCACTGTATCCAATTCAGATCAATGTCGCACTGTGTCCAATTCAGATCAGTGTTGCACTGTGTCCGATTCAGATCACTGTCGCACTGTGTCCGATTCAGATCCGTGTCGCACTGTGTCTGATTCAGATCAGCATCACAATGTATCTGATTCATATCATTATTGTATTGTGTCTGATTCAGATCCGTGTTACACTGTGTCTGATTCAGATCCGTGACACCCTGTGTCTGATTCAGTTCCATGTCCCGCTGTGTCGGATTCAGATCCGTGTCGGACTGTCTGATTCAGATCCGTGTCACACTGTGTCTGACTCGGATCAGTGTCGCACGGTGTCTGATTCAGATCCATGTCGCACCGTTTCTTATTCAGATCCCTGACGCACCGAGTCTGATTCAGATCAGCGTCTCAACGTGTCTGATTCAGATCAGTGTCGCACTGTGCCTGACTCAGACCCGTGATGCACCATGTCTGATTCAGATCTGTGTCCCAGTGTGTCTGATTCAGGTCAGTGTCGCACTGTGTCTGATTCAGATCAGTGTCTCAACTTGTCTGATTCAGATCAGTGTCACACTGTGTCTGATTCAGATCCGTGACGCACTGTATCTTATTCAGTTTCATGTCACGCTGTATCGGTTTCAGATCCATGTCGCACTGTGTCTGATTAGGATCAGTGTCACACTGTGTCTGATTCAGATCCATGTCGCACTGTGTCTGATTCAGACCCGTTTCGCACCGTTTCTGATTCAGATCCGTGCTGCACTGTGTCTGACTCGGATGAGTGTTGCTTTGTGTCAGATTCGGATCAGTGTCGCACGGTGTCTGCTTTGGATCCGTGTCACACTGTGTCTGATTCAGACCCGTGTCGCACCGGTTCTGATTCAAACCCGTGTTGCACTGTGTCTGACTCGGATGAGTGTTGTACTGTGTCAGATTCAGATCAGTGTCGCACTGTGTCCGATTCAGATCCGTGTCGCACTGTGATTCAGATCAATGTCGCACTGTGACTGAGATCCATGTCGCACTGTGTCTGATTGAGATCCGTGTCACACTGTGTCTAATTCAGATCCGTGTCGCACTGTGTGTGATTCAGATACGTGACGCACTGTGTCTGATTCAGATCAATGTCACGCTGTGTCTGATTCAGATCAGTGTAGCACAATGTCTGATTCTGATCAGTGTCGCACACTGTCTGATTCAGATCCATGTCACACTATTTCTGATTCAGATCCTTGTCGCATTGTGTCCGATTCAGATCCGTGTCGCACTGTGTCTGATTCAGATCAGTATCCCAATGTATCTGATTCATATCATTGTTGTTCTGTGTCTGATTCAGATCAGTTTCGCAATCTGCCTAATTCATATCTGTGTCACACTGCGTCGGATTCAGATCCGAGTCGCACTGTCTGACTCGGATCAGTGTCGCACTGTGTCTGACTCGGATCAGTGTCGCCCGGTGTCTGATTCTGATCCATGTCGCACCGTTTCTGATTCAGATCCGTGACGCTCCGTGTCTGATTCAGATCAGTGTCGCAGTGTGTCTGATTCAGATCAGTCTCTCATTGTGCCTGATTCAGACCCGTGTCACACTGTGTCTGATTCAGACCCATGTCGCACCATTTCTGATTCAGACCCGTGGCGCACTGTGTCTGATTCAGATCAGTGTCTCAACGTGTCTGATTCAGATCAGTGTCGCACTGTGCCTGATTCAGACCCGTGACGCACCGTGTCTGATTCAGATCTGTGTCACACTGTGTCTGCTTCAGATCCGTGTCGCACTGTATCTGATTCAGATCCGTGTCGCACTGTGTCTGATTCAATTCCATGTCACGCAGTGTCGGTTTCAGATCCATGTCGCAAAGTCTGATTCAGATCTGTGTCGCACTCTGTCTGATTCAGATCATTGTCGCACTGTGTCTGATTCAGATCCATGTCGTACTGTGTCTGACTCGGATCAGTGTCGCAGGGTGTCTGATTCAGATCCATGTCGCACCGTTTCTGATTCAGATCCGTGTTGCACTGTGCCTGACTTGGTTGAGTGTTGCACTGTGTCAGATTCGGATCAGCGTCGCACGGTGTCTGCTTTGGATCCGTGTCGCACTCTGTCTGATTCAGATCAGTTTCACACTCTGTCTGATTCAGATCCACGTCGCACTGTGTCTTATTCAGATCAGTGTCGCACTGTGTGTGATTCAGTTCCGTGACGCACTGTGTCTGAATCAGATCAATGTCATGCTGTGTCTGATTCAGATCAGTGTCACACTGTGTCTGATTCAGATCAGTGTTGCACTGTGCCTGATTCAGATCAATGTCACGCTGTGTCTGATTCAGATCCGTGTTGCACTGTGTCTGATTCAGATCCGTGTCGCACTGTGTCCGATTCAGATCAGTGTTGCACTGTGTCCGATTCACATCACTGTCGCGCTGTGTCCGATTCAGATCCGTGTCGCACTGTGTCTGATTCAGATCAGCATCACAATGTATCTGATTCATATCATTGTTGTATCGTGTCTGATCCAGATCAGTGTCGCACACTGTCTGATTCAGATCAATGTCGCACTGTGTCTGATTCAGATCCGTGTCACACTGTGTCTGATTCAGATCCGTGTCACACTGTGTCTGATTCAGATCCGTGTCACACTGTGTCTGATTCAGATCCGTGTCACACTGTGTCTGATTCAGATCCGTGGCGCACTGTGTCTGATTCAGATCCGTGGCGCACTGTGTCTGATTCAGATCCGTGGCGCACTGTGTCTGATTCAGATCCGTGGCGCACTGTGTCTGATTCAGATCCGTGGCGCACTGTGTCTGATTCAGATCCGTGGCGCACTGTGTCTGATTCAGTTCCAAGTCCCGCTGTGTCGGATTCAGATCCGTGTCGCCCTGTCTGATTCAGATCAGTGTCGGACCGTGTCGGATTCAGATCCGTGTCGCACTGTGTCTGACTCGGATCAGTGTCGCACGGTGTCTGGTTCAGATCCATGTCGCCCCGTGTCTGATTCAGACCCGTGTCGCACCGTTTCTGATTGAGATCCGTGACGCACCTTGTCTGATTCAGACCCGTTTTGTACCGTTTCTGATTCAGATCAGTGTTGCACCGTGTCTGATTCAGATCATTGTCACCCTGTGTCTGATTCAGACCCATGACGCACTGTATCTTATTCAGTTCCATGTCACGCTGTGTCGGTTTCAGATCCATGTCTCACTGTGTCTGACTAGGATCAGTGTCGCATGGTGTCTGATTCAGATCCATGTCGCATTGTGTCTGATTCAGACCCGTTTCGCACCATTTCTGATTCAGATCCGTGTTGCACTGTGTCTGACTCGGATGAGTGTTGCACTGTGTCAGATTCGGATCAGTGTCGCACGGTGTCTGCTTTGGATCCGTGTCACACTCTGTCTGATTCAGATCAGTGTCGCACTGTGTCCGATTCAGATCTGTGCCACACTGTGATTCAGATCAATGTCGCACTGTGACTGATTCAGATCCGTGTCGCACTGTGTCTGATTCAGATCAATGTCGCACTGCGCCTGATTCAGACCCATGACGTACCGTGTCTGATTCAGATCCGTGTCACACTGTGTCTGATTCAGATCAATGTAGCACAATGTCTGATTCAGATCCGTGTCACACTGTTTCTGATTCAGATCCGTGTCGCACTGTGTCTGATTCAGATCCGTGTCACACTGTGGCTGATTCAGATCCGTGTCGCACTGTGTCCTATTCAAATCAGTGTCGCACTGTGTCCGATTCAGATCAATGGCGCACTGTATCCGATTCAGATCAGTGTCGCACTGTGTCTGATTCAGATCAGTGTCGCACTGTGTCCGATTCAGATCCGTGTCGCACTGTGTCTGATTCAGATCAGTATCCCAATGTATCTGATTCATATCATTGTTGTACTGTGTCTGATTCAGATCGGTGTCGCACTGTGTCGGATTCAGATCCATGTCGCACTGTGTCTGATTCAGATCCATGTCACGCTGTGTCTGATTCAGATTCATGTCGCACTGTGTCTGATTCAGATTCGTGTTACATTATGCCTTATTCAGATTTGTGTCATATTATGACTTATTCATATCAGTGTCGCATTGTGTCTGATTCAGCTCCGTGTCACATTATGTCTTATTCAGATCCATTTTTCACTGTGTCTGATTCAGCTCCGTGTCACATTATTTCTTATTCAGATCCGTGTCGCACTGTGTCTGATTCAGACCCGTGTCTCACCGTTTCTGATTCAGATCCGTGTTGCACTGTGTCTGACTCGGATGAGTGTTGCACTGTGTCAGATTCGGATCAGTGTCGCACGGTGTCTGCTTTGGATCCTTGTCGCACTCTGTCTGATTCAGATCCGTGTCGCACTGTGTCCGATTCAGATCCGTGTCGCACTGTGATTCAGATCAATGTCGGACTGTGACTGATTCAGATCAGTGTTGCACTGTGTCTGACTCAGATCAGTGTCGCACGGTGTCGGCTTTGGATCCGTGTCGCAATCTGTCTGATTCAGATAAATGTCGCACTGTGACTGATTCAGATCAGTGTCGCACTGTGTCCGATTCAGATTCGTGTCGCACTGTGTTTCCGATCAATGTCGCACTGTGACTGATTCCGATCCATGTCGCACTGTCTGATTCAGATCCGTGTCACACTGTGTCTAATTCAGATCCGTGTTGCACTGTGTGTGATTCAGATCCGTGTCACAGCCTGTCTGATTCAGGTCAATGTCACGCTGTGTCTGATTCAGTTCCATGTCACGCTGTATCGTTTTCAGATCCATGTCGCACTGTGTCTGACTCGGATGAGTGTTGCACTGTGTCAGATTCGGATCAGTGTCGGACGGTGTCTGCTTTGGATCCGTGTCGCACTCTGTCTGATTCAGATCAGTGTCGCACTGTGTCCGATTCAGATCCGTGTCACACTGTGTCTAATTCAGATCCATGTCGCACTGTGACTGATTCAGATCCGTGTCACACTGTGTCTAATTCAGATCCGTGTCGCACTGTGATTCAGATCCATGTCGCACTGTGACTGATTCAGATCCGTGTCGCACTGTGTCTAATTCAGATCAATGTCGCACTGTGTGTGATTCAGATCCGTGACGCACTGTGTCTGATTCAGATCAATGTCACGCTGTGTCTGATTCAGATCCGTGTCACACTCTGTCGTATTCAGATCCGTGTCGCACTGTGTCGTATTCAGATGCGTGTCGCACTGTGTCTGATTCAGATCCGTGTCACACTGTGTCTGATTCAGATCCGTGTCACACTGTGTCTGATTCAGATCCGTGTCACACTGTGTCTGATTCAGATCCGTGGCGCACTGTGTCTGATTCAGATCCGTGGCGCACTGTGTCTGATTCAGATCCGTGGCGCACTGTGTCTGATTCAGATCCGTGGCGCACTGTGTCTGATTCAGTTCCAAGTCCCGCTGTGTCGGATTCAGATCCGTGTCGCCCTGTCTGATTCAGATCAGTGTCGGACCGTGTCGGATTCAGATCCGTGTCGCACTGTGTCTGACTCGGATCAGTGTCGCACGGTGTCTGGTTCAGATCCATGTCGCCCCGTGTCTGATTCAGACCCGTGTCGCACCGTTTCTGATTGAGATCCGTGACGCACCGTGTCTGATTCAGACCCGTTTTGCACCGTTTCTGATTCAGATCAGTGTCGCACCGTGTCTGATTCAGATCATTGTCACCCTGTGTCTGATTCAGATCCATGACGCACTGTATCTTATTCAGTTCCATGTCACGCTGTGTCGGTTTCAGATCCATGTCTCACTGTGTCTGACTAGGATCAGTGTCGCATGGTGTCTGATTCAGATCCATGTCGCATTGTGTCTGATTCAGACCCGTTTCGCACCGTTTCTGATTCAGATCCGTGTTGCACTGTGTCTGACTCGGATGAGTGTTGCACTGTGTCAGATTCGGATCAGTGTCGCACGGTGTCTGCTTTGGATCCGTGTCACACTCTGTCTGATTCAGATCAGTGTCGCACTGTGTCCGATTCAGATCTGTGCCACACTGTGATTCAGATCAATGTCGCACTGTGACTGATTCAGATCCGTGTCGCACTGTGTCTGATTCAGATCAATGTCGCACTGCGCCTGATTCAGACCCATGACGTACCGTGTCTGATTCAGATCCGTGTCACACTGTGTCTGATTCAGATCAATGTAGCACAATGTCTGATTCAGATCCGTGTCACACTGTTTCTGATTCAGATCCGTGTCGCACTGTGTCTGATTCAGATCCGTGTCACACTGTGGCTGATTCAGATCCGTGTCGCACTGTGTCCTATTCAAATCAGTGTCGCACTGTGTCCGATTCAGATCAATGGCGCACTGTATCCGATTCAGATCAGTGTCGCACTGTGTCTGATTCAGATCAGTGTCGCACTGTGTCCGATTCAGATCCGTGTCGCACTGTGTCTGATTCAGATCAGTATCCCAATGTATCTGATTCATATCATTGTTGTACTGTGTCTGATTCAGATCGGTGTCGCACTGTGTCGGATTCAGATCCATGTCGCACTGTGTCTGATTCAGATCCATGTCACGCTGTGTCTGATTCAGATTCATGTCGCACTGTGTCTGATTCAGATTCGTGTTACATTATGCCTTATTCAGATTTGTGTCATATTATGACTTATTCATATCAGTGTCGCATTGTGTCTGATTCAGCTCCGTGTCACATTATGTCTTATTCAGATCCATTTTTCACTGTGTCTGATTCAGCTCCGTGTCACATTATTTCTTATTCAGATCCGTGTCGCACTGTGTCTGATTCAGACCCGTGTCTCACCGTTTCTGATTCAGATCCGTGTTGCACTGTGTCTGACTCGGATGAGTGTTGCACTGTGTCAGATTCGGATCAGTGTCGCACGGTGTCTGCTTTGGATCCTTGTCGCACTCTGTCTGATTCAGATCCGTGTCGCACTGTGTCCGATTCAGATCCGTGTCGCACTGTGATTCAGATCAATGTCGGACTGTGACTGATTCAGATCAGTGTTGCACTGTGTCTGACTCAGATCAGTGTCGCACGGTGTCGGCTTTGGATCCGTGTCGCAATCTGTCTGATTCAGATAAATGTCGCACTGTGACTGATTCAGATCAGTGTCGCACTGTGTCCGATTCAGATTCGTGTCGCACTGTGTTTCCGATCAATGTCGCACTGTGACTGATTCCGATCCATGTCGCACTGTCTGATTCAGATCCGTGTCACACTGTGTCTAATTCAGATCCGTGTTGCACTGTGTGTGATTCAGATCCGTGTCACAGCCTGTCTGATTCAGGTCAATGTCACGCTGTGTCTGATTCAGTTCCATGTCACGCTGTATCGTTTTCAGATCCATGTCGCACTGTGTCTGACTCGGATGAGTGTTGCACTGTGTCAGATTCGGATCAGTGTCGGACGGTGTCTGCTTTGGATCCGTGTCGCACTCTGTCTGATTCAGATCAGTGTCGCACTGTGTCCGATTCAGATCCGTGTCACACTGTGTCTAATTCAGATCCATGTCGCACTGTGACTGATTCAGATCCGTGTCACACTGTGTCTAATTCAGATCCGTGTCGCACTGTGATTCAGATCCATGTCGCACTGTGACTGATTCAGATCCGTGTCGCACTGTGTCTAATTCAGATCAATGTCGCACTGTGTGTGATTCAGATCCGTGACGCACTGTGTCTGATTCAGATCAATGTCACGCTGTGTCTGATTCAGATCCGTGTCACACTCTGTCGTATTCAGATCCGTGTCGCACTGTGTCGTATTCAGATGCGTGTCGCACTGTGTCTGATTCAGATCCGTGTCGCACTGTGTCTGATTCAGATCAGTGTAGCACAATGTCTGATTCAGATCAGTGTCGCACACTGTCTGATTCAGATCTGTGTCACACTGTTTCTGATTCAGATCAGTGTCGCACTGTTTCTGCTTCAGATCAGTGTCGCACTGTGTCGGATTCAAATCAGTGTCGCACTTGTCCGATTCAGATCTGTGTTGCACTGTGTCTGATTCAGATCAGTGTAGCACAATGTCTGATTCAGATCAGTGTCGCACACTGTCTGATTCAGATCTGTGTCACACTGTTTCTGATTCAGATCCGTGTCGCACTGTGTCCGATTCAGATCAATGTCGCACTGTATCCGATTCAGATCACTGTCGCACTGTGTCCGATTCAGATCCGTGTCGCACTGTATCTGATTCAGATCAGTATCCCAATGTATCTGATTCATATCATTGTTGTACTGTGTCTGATTCAGATCGGTGTCGCACTGTGTCGGATTCAGATCCATGTCGCACTGTGTCTGATTCAGATTCGTGTTACATTATGCCTTATTCAGATTCGTGTCATATTATGACTTATTCATATCAGTGTCGCATTGTGTCTGATTCAGCTCCGTGTCACATTATGTCTTATTCAGCTCCATTTTTCACTGTGTCTGATTCAGCTCCGTGTCACATTATGCCTTATTCAGATCCGTGTCACATTATGTCTTATTCAGATCAGTGTCGCACTGTGTCTGATTCAGATCCGTGTCGCACTATGTCGGATTCAGATCAGTGTCACACTGTGTCTGATTCAGATCTGTGTCATACTGTGTCTGATTCAGATCCGTGTCAGACTGTATCTGATTCAGATCCATGACGCACTGTGTCTGATTCAGTTCCATGTCACGCTGTGTCGGATTCAGATCCGTGTCGCACTGTGTCTGATTCAGTTCCATATCACGCTGTGTCGGTTTCCGTTCCATGTCGCACTGTGTCTGACTCGGATCAGTGTCGCACGGTGTCTTATTCTGATCCATGTCCCACTGTGTCGGATTCAGATCCGTGTCGCGCCGTTTCTGATTCAGATCCGTGTCGCACTGTGTCTGACTCGGATGAGGGTTGCACTGTGTCCGATTCAAATCAGTGTCGCACTGTGTCCGATTCAGATCAATGGCGCACTGTATCCGATTCAGATCAGTGTTGCACCGTGTCTGATTCAGATCACTGTCGCACTGTGTCCGATTCAGATCCGTGTCGCACTGTATCTGATTCAGATCAGTATCCCAATGTATCTGATTCATATCATTGTTGTACTGTGTCTGATTCAGATCGGTGTCGCACTGTGTCGGATTCAGATCCATGTCGCACTGTGTCTGATTCAGATTCGTGTTACATTATGCCTTATTCAGATTCGTGTCATATTATGACTTATTCATATCAGTGTCGCATTGTGTCTGATTCAGCTCCGTGTCACATTATGTCTTATTCAGATCCATTTTTCACTGTGTCTGATTCAGCTCCGTGTCACATTATTTCTTATTCAGATTCGTGTCGCACTGTGTCTGATTCAGACCCGTGTCTCACCGTTTCTGATTCAGATCCGTGTTGCACTGTGTCTGACTCGGATGAGTGTTGCACTGTGTCAGATTCGGATCAGTGTCGCACGGTGTCTGCTTTGGATCCTTGTCGCACTCTGTCTGATTCAGATCTGTGTTGCACTGTGTCCGATTCCGATCCGTGTCGCACTGTGATTCAGATCAATGTCGGACTGTGACTGACTCAGATCAGTGTTGCACTGTGTCTGACTCAGATCAGTGTCGCACGGTGTCGGCTTTGGATCCGTGTCGCAATCTGTCTGATTCAGATAAATGTCGCACTGTGACTGATTCAGATCAGTGTCGCACTGTGTCCGATTCAGATTCGTGTCGCACTGTGTTTCCGATCAATGTCACACTGTGACCGATTCCGATCCATGTCGCACTGTCTGATTCAGATCCGTGTCACACTGTGTTCTAATTCAGATCCGTGTTGCACTGTGTCTGACTCGGATGAGGGTTGCACTGTGTCTGACTCGGATCAATGTCGCACGGTGTCTGATTCAGATCCGTGTCGCACTGTGTCTGATTCAGACCCGTGTCGCACCGTTTCTGATTCAGATCCGTGTTGCACTGTGTCTGACTCGGATGAGTGTTGCACTGTGTCAGATTCGGATCAGTGTCGCACGGTGTCTGCTTTGGATCCATGTCGCACTCTGTCTGATTCAGATCCGTGTCACACTGTGTCTAATTCAGATCCGTGTCGCACTGTGATTCAGATCCATGTTGCACTGTGACTGATTCAGATCCGTGTCGCACTGTGTCTAATTCAGATCCGTGTTGCACTGTGTGTGATTCAGATCCGTGACGCACTGTGTCTGATTCAGATCAATGTCACACTGTGTCTGATTCAGATCCGTGTTACACTGTCTGATTCAGATCCGTGTCACACTGTGTGTGATTCAGATCTGTGACGCACTGTGTCTGATTCAGATCAATGTCACGCTGTGTCTGATTCAGATCAATGTCACGCTGTGTCTGATTCAGATCCGTGTCACACTCTGTTGTATTCAGATCTGTGTCGCACTGTGTCGTATTCAGATCCATGTCGCACTGTGTCTGATTCAGATCTGTGTCACACTGTTTCTGATTCAGATCCGTGTCGCACTGTTTCTGCTTCAGATCAGTGTCGCACTGTGTCGGATTCAGATCCGTGTCGCACTGTGTCCGCTTCAGATCCATGTTGCACTGTGTCTGATTCAGATCAGTGTAGCACAATTTCTGATTCAGATCAGTGTCGCACACTGTCTGATTCAGATCTGTGTCACACTGTTTCTGATTCAGATCCGTGTCGCACTGTTTCTGATTCAGATCAGTGTCGCACTGTGTCTGATTCAGATCCATGTCACGCTGTGTCTGATTCAGATCCATGTCACGCTGTGTCTGATTCAGATTCGTGTTACATTATGCCTTATTCAGATTCGTGTCACATTGTGACTTATTCATATCAGTGTCACATTGTGTCTGATTCAGCTCCGTGTCACATTATGTCTTATTCAGATCCGTGTCGCACTGTGTCTGATTCAGGTCCGTGTCGCACTGTGTCTGATTCAGCTCAGTGTCACATTATGTCTTATTCAGATCAGTGTCGCACTGTGTCTGATACAGATCCGTGTCGCACTATGTCGGATTCAGATCAGTGTCACACTGTGTCTGATTCAGATCTGTGTCATACTGTGTCTGATTCAGATCCGTGTCAGACTGTATCTGATTCAGATCCATGACGCACTGTGTCTGATTCAGTTCCATGTCACGCTGTGTCGGATTCAGATCCGTGTCGCACTGTGTCTGATTCAGTTCCATATCACGCTGTTTCGGTTTCCGTTCCATGTCGCACTGTGTCTGACTCGGATCAGTGTTGCACGGTGTCTGATTCTGATCCATGTCGCACTGTGTCTGATTCAGACCCGTGTCGCACCGTTTCTGATTCAGATCCGTGTTGCACTGTGTCTGACTCGGATGAGTGTTGCACTGTGTCAGATTCGGATCAGTGTCGCACGGTGTCTGCTTTGGATCCGTGTCGCACTCTGTCTGATTCAGATCAGTGTCGCACTGTGTCCGATTCAGATCTGTGTCGCACTGTGATTCAGATCAATGTCGCACTGTGACTGATTCAGATCCGTGCCGCACTGTGTCTGATTCAGATCAATGTCACACTGTGTCTAATTCAGATCCATGTCGCACTGTGTGTGATTCAGATCCGTGACGCACTGTGTGTGATTCAGATCAATGTCACGCTGTGTCTGATTCAGATCAGTGTCGCACTGTGTCATATTCAGATCCGTGTCGCACTGTGTCGTATTCAGTTCCGTGTCGCACTGTGTCTGATTCAGATCAGTGTAGCACTCTGTCTGCTTCAGATCAGTGTCGCACACTGTCTGATTCAGATCCGTTTCAAACTGTGTCTGATTCAGATCCATGTCGCACTGTATCCGATTCAGATCCGTGTCACACTGTGTCCGATTCAGATCACTGTCGCACTGTGTCTGATTCAGTTCCGTGTCGCACTGTGTCTGATTCAGATCAGTATCCCAATGTATCTGATTCATATCATTGTTGTACTTTGTCTGATTCAGATCATTATCCCATGTGCCTGATTCATATCTGTGTCACACTGTCGGATTCAGATCCATGTCGCACTGTCTGATTCAGATCAGTGTCGCGCACTGTCTGATTCGGATCCGTTTCAAACTGTGTCTGTTTCAGATCCGTGTCGCACTGTTTCTGATTCAGATCCGTGTCGCACTGTTTGCTATTCAAATCAGTGTCGCACTGTGTCTGATTCAGATCAATGTCACACTGTATCCGATTCAGATCAGTGTCGCACTGTGTCCGATTCAGATCCGTGTCACACTGTGTACGATTCAGATCACTGTCGCACTGTGTCCGATTCAGTTCCGTGTTGCACTGTGTCTGATTCAGATCAGTATCCCAATGTATCTGATTCATATCATTGTTGTACTGTGTCTGATTCAGATCATTATCCCAATGTGCCTGATTCATATCTGTGTCACACTGTCGGATTCAGATCCATGTCACACTGTCTGATTCAGATCAGTGTCGCGCACTGTCTGATTCATATCCGTGTCGCACTCTGTCTGATTCAGATCCGTGTCGCACTGTGTCTGACTCGCATCAGTGTCGCACGGTGTCTGATTCAGATCCATGTCGCACGGTGTCTGATTCAGATCCGTTTCCCATTGTGTCTGATTCAGACCAGTGTCGCAGTGTGTCTGATTCAGATCAGTGTCTCAACGTGTCTGATTCAGATCAGTGTCGCACTGTGTGTGATTTAGATCAGTGTTGCTCTGTGTTTGATTCAGATCAGTGTCGCACTGTGTCTGATTCAGATCAGTGTCGCACTGTGTCCGATTCAGATCATTGTTGCACTGTGTATGATTCAGATCAGTGTTGCATTGTGTCCGATTCAGATCAGTGTCGCACTGTGTTTGATTCAGATCACTGTCGCACTGTGTCTGATTCAGATCAGTGTCGCACTGTGTGCGATTCAGATCATTGTCGCACTGTGTACGATTCAGATCAGTATTGCACTGTGTCCAATTCAGATCAGTGTCACACTGTGTCTGATTCAGATCAGTGTCGCACTGTGTCTGATTCAGATCCGTGTCGCACTGTGTCTGATTTAGATCAGTGTCGCACTGTGTCCGATTCAGATCAGTGTTGCACTGTGTCCGATTCAGATCCATGTCACGCTGTTTCTGATTCAGATCCATGTCACGCTGTGTCTGCTTCAGATTCGTGTTATATTATGCCTTATTCAGATTCGTGTCACATTGTGACTTATTCATATCGGTGTCGCATTGTGTCTGATTCAGCTCCGTGTCACATTATGTCTTATTCAGAACCGTGTTGCACTGTGTCTCATTCAGATCTGTGTTGCACTGTGTCTGATTCAGATCCATGTCACACTGTGTCTGATTCAGATCCGTGTCACACTGTGTGTCCTAAGAGTGTTTGATGGGGACAGTGTACAGTGAGCTTTACTCTGTATTTAACCTTGTGCTATACCTGTCTAGGTAGTGTTTGATGTGGACAGTGTAGAGGGAGCTTAAATCTGTATATAATCCCATTCTGTACCTGTCCTGGGATTTTTTGATTGGGGGCGGTGTAGCTGGAGGTTTACTCTGTCTCTAACGCCGTGCTGTACCTGTCCTTGGAGTGTTTGATGCTGACAGTGTAGAGGGAGCTTTACTCTGTATCTAACGCTGTGCTATACCTGTCCTGGGAGTGTTTGATGGGGACAGTGTAGATCGAGGTTTACTCTTTATTTTACCCCGTGCCGTAACTGTCCAGTGTAGAGGGAGCTTTACTCTGTTTCTGACCCCATTCTGTACTTGGCCTGGGATTGTTTGATGAGGACAGTGTAGAGGGAGATTTAATCTGTAGCTAATCCCAGACTGTACCTGTCCTGGGATTATTTGATGGGGACAGTGTAGCGAGAGCTTTACTCTGTGTTTAAAGCCGAGCTGTACCTGCCCTGGGAGTGTTTGACGCGGACAATGTACACGGAGCTTTACTCTGTATCTAACGCCATCCTGTACCTGTCCTGGGAGTGTTTGAGGGGGAAAGTGTAGAGGGAGATTTAATTTGTGTCTAAAGCAATGCTGTACCTGTCCTGGGAGTGTTTGATGGGGACAGTGTAGAGAGAGCTTTACTCTGTATCTAACCCCGTGCTGTACCTGTCCTGGGAATGTTTGATGAGGACAGTGTAGAGGGAGCTTTACCCTGTATCTAACGCTATGCTGTACCTGTCCTGGGAGTTTTTGCTGTGGACAGTGTAGAGGGAATTTTACTCTGTATCTAACCCCGTGCTGTACCTATCTTGGGATTTTTGATCGGGACAGTGTAAAAGGAGCTTTACTCTGTATCTAACCCCGTGCTGTAGCTGTCCTGGGAGTGTTTGATGGGGACGGTGTAGAGGGAGCTTTACTCTGTATCTAACACCGTGCTGAACCTGTCCTGGGAGTGTTTGATGGGGACAGTGTAGAGTGAGCTTTACTCTGTATCTAACCCAATGCTGTAGCTGTCCTGGGAGTGTTTGATGGGGACAGTGTAGAGGGAGCTTTACTCTGTATCTAACACCGTGCTGAACCTGTCCTGGGAGTGTTTGATGGGGACAGTGCAGAGGGAGCTTTACTCTCTATCTAACCCCGTGCTGTACCTGTCCTGCAAGTGATGGGGACAGTGTAGAGGGAGCTTTAGTCTGTATCTAACCCCATTCTGTATGTGTCCTGGGATTGATGGATGGGGACAGTTTAGAGGGAGATTTAATCTGTAGCTAATCCCTGGCTGTACCTGTGCTGGGAGTGTTTGATGGGGACAGTGTGGCGGGAGTTTTACTCTCTATCTAATCCCGGGCTGTATCTATCCTTAGAGTGTTTGATGCGGAAGTGTAGAGGGAGCTTTACTCTTTATTTTACCCCGGGCCGTACCTGTCCTGGGAGTGTTTGATGGGGACAGTGTAGAGGGAGCTTTACTCTGTATCTAACCCCGTGCTGTACCTACCCTGGGAGTGTTTGACGCGGACAATGTAGACTGAGCTTTACTCTGTATCTAATGCCATGCTGTACGTGTCCTGGGGTGTTTGAGGGGGAAAGTGTAGAGGGAGATTTAATTTGTGTCTAAAGCCGTGCTGTACCTGCCCTGGGAGTATTTGATGAGGACAGTGTAGACGGAGCTTTACTCTGTATCTAACGCCATGCTGTACCTGTCCTGGGAGTGTTTGCTGTGGACAGTGTAGAGGGAGTTTTACTCTGTACCCATCCCCGTGCTGTACCTGCCCTGGGAGTATTTGATGAGGACAGTGTAGACGGAGCTTTACTCTGTATCTAACGCCATGCTGTACCTGTCCTGGGAGTGTTTGCTGTGGACAGTGTAGAGGGAGTTTTACTCTGTATCTAACCCTGTGCTGTACCTCTCTTGGGATTTTTGATCGGGACAGTGTAAAGGGAGCTTTACTCTGTATCTAACCCAATGCTGTAGCTGTCTTGGGCGTGTTTGATGGGGACAGTGTAGAGCGAGCTTCATTCTGTATCTAACCCCGTGCTGTACGTGTCCTGGGAGTGTTTGATGGGGACAGTGTAGACGGAGCTGTACTCTATCTAACACCGTGCTGAACCTGCCCTTGGAGTGTTTGATGGGGAGAGTTTAGAGAGAGATTTACTCTGTATCTAACCTTGTGCTGTACCTGTCCCAGGAGTGTTTGATGGGGTCAGTGCAGAGGGAGCTTTAGTCTGTATCTAACCCTGTGCTGTACCTGTCCTGGGAGTGTTTGATGCGGACAGCGGAGAGGGAGCTTTACTCTGTATCTAACCACGTGCCGTCCCTGTGCAGGGAGTGTTTGATGGGGACAGTGTAACAGGAACTTTAGTCTGTATCTAACCCCATTCTGTATCTGTCCTGGGATTGTTTGATGGGGAGAGTTAGCAGGAACTTTGTTCGGTGTCTAACGTAGTGCTGTACCTGCCCTGGGAGTGTTTGATGGCGACAATGTAGATGGAGCATTACTCTGTATCTAACCCCGTGCTTTGGCTGCCCTGGAAGTGTTTGATGGTGACAGTGTAGAGGGAGCTTTAGTCTGTATCTAACCCTATTCTTGTTCCTGTCCTGGGATTGTGTGATGAGGACAGTGTAGAGGGAGCTTTACTCTGTATCTAACGCCGTGCTGTAGCTGTTCTGGAAGTGTTTGATGGGGACAGTGTAGAGGGAGCTTTACTCTGTATTTAACACTGTGACGTACCTGTGCTGGGAGTGTTTGATGGGGACAGTGTAGAGGGAGCTTTAGTCTATATCTAACCCCATTCTGTACCTGTCCTGGGAGTGTTTGATGAGGACAGTGCAGAGGGTGCTTTACTCTGTATCTAGTCCCGTGCTGTACCTGTCCTGGGAGTGTTCGATGGGGACAGTGTAGAGAGAGCTTTACTCTCTATCTAATCCTGGGCTGTACCTGTCCTGGGATTGTTTGATGTGGACGGTGTAGAGGGAGCTTTACTCTGTGTCAAACGCCGTACTGTACCTGCCCTGGGAGTGATTGATGAGGACAGTGTAGACGGAGCTTTACTCTGTATCTAATGCCTAGCTGTACCTGTCCTGGGAGTGTTTGATGGGGACAGTTTAGAGTGAGCTTTACCCTGTATCTAACGCCATGCTGTACCTGTCCTGGGAGTGTTTGCTGTGGACAGTGTAGAGGGCGTTTTACTCTGTATCTAACCCCGTGCTGTATCTGTCCTGGGATTGTTTGATGTGGACTGTGCAGAGGGAGCTTTACTATGTGTCTAACGCCGTGCTGTACCTGCCCTGGGAGTGATTGATGAGGACAGTGTAGACGGAGCTTTACTCTGTATCTAACCCTGTGCTTTAGCTGCCCTGCGACTGTTTGATGGGGACAGTGTAGAGGGAGCTTTACTCTGTATCTAACGCCGTGCTGTAGCTGTCCTTGGAGTGTTTGATGCGGAATTGTAGAGGGAGCTTTACTCTTTATTTTACCCCGGGCCGTACCTGTGCTGGGAGTGCTTGATGGGGACAGTGTAGAGGGAGCTTTACTCTGTTTCTAATGCCATGCTGTAGCTGTTCTGGGAGTGTTTGAGGAGGACAGTTTAGATGGAGTTTTACTCTGTATCTAATCCCATGCCATATCTGTGCTAGGAGTGTTTGAGGGGGACAGTGTAGAGGGAGCTTTACTCTGTATCTAATCCCGTGCTGTATCTGTCCGGGGATTTTCTTATGGGGACGGTGTTGAGGGAGCTTTACTCTGTGCCTAACGCCGTGCTGTATCTGCCCTAGGAGTGTTTGATGGGGACAGTGTAGACGGAGGTTTACTCTGTATCTAATCTCGTGCTGTACCTGCTCTGGGAGTGTTTGATGGGGGCAGTGTAGAGGTTGCTTTACTCTGTGTCTATTGCCGTGCTGTACCTGCCCTGGGAGTGTTTGATGGGGACAGTGTAGAGGGAGCTTTACTCTGTATCTAACCCTGTGCTATAACTGCCCAGGGAGTGTTTGATGGGGACAGTTTAGAGGGAGCATTACTCTTTTTCTATCCCCATTCTGTACTTGTTCTGGGATTGTTTGATGAGGACAGTGTAGAGGGAGATTTAATCTGTAGCTAATCCCGGGCTGTAACTGTCCTGGGATTATTTGATGGGGACGGTGTAGCGAGAGCTTTACTCTGTGTCTAACGCCATGCTCTACCTGCCCTGGGAGTGTTTGATGCGGAGAGTATAGAGGGAACTTAAGTCTGTATCTAACCTCATTCTGTACCTGTCCTGGGATTGTCTGATGAGGACAGTGTAGAGGGAGCTTTACTCTGTATCTAACGCCCTGCTGTGCCTGTCCTGGGAGTGTTTGATGAGGACTGTGCAGAGGGAGATTAACTCTGTATCTAACGCCCTGCTGTACCTCTCCTGGAAGAGTTTGATGGGGACACCGTAGACGGAAATTTACTCCATATCTAATCCCATGCTGTACCTGCTCTGGGAGTGTTTGATGGGGACACTGGAGAGGGAGCTTTACTCTGTTTCTAACGCCATGCTGTAGCTGTTCTGCGGGTGTTTGAGGGGGACAGTTTAGATGGAGTTTTACTCTGTATCTAATCCCGGGCTGTATCTGTCCTGGGATTGTTTGATGTGGACGGTGTAGAGGGAGCTTTACTCTTTGCCTAACGCCGTGCTGTACCTGCCCTAGGAGTGTTTGATGGGGACAGTGTAGACGGAGCTGTACTGTGTATCTAACACCGTGCTGAATCTGCCCTGGGAGTGTTTGATGGGGACAGTTTAGAGGGAGATTTACTCTTTATCTAACCCCGTTCTGTACCTACTCTGAGAGTGTTTGATGGGGGCAGTGTAGAGGGAGCTTTATTCTGTGTCTAATCCCGTGTTGTACCTCTCCTGGGAGTGTTTAATGGGGACACTGTAGACGGAAATTTACTCCGTATCTAATCCCGTGCAGTACCTGCTCTGGGAGTGTTTGATGGGGACAGTGTAGAGGGAGCTTTACTCTGTGTCTAGCGCCGTGATGTACCTGCCCTGGGAGTGTTTGATGGGGACAGTGTAGACGGAGCTTTACTCTGTATCTAACCCTGTGCTATCCCTGCCCTGGGAGTGTTTGATGGGGACCGTGTGGAGGGAGCTTTACTCTGTATCTAATCCCGTGTTGTACCTGCCCTGGGAGTGTTTGATGGGGACAGTGTAGAGGGAGTTTTACTCTGTTTCTAACGCCATGCTGTAGCTGCTGTGGGCGTGTTTGATGGGGACAGTGTAGAGGGAGCTTTAATCTGTAGCTAATCCCGGGCTGTACCTGTCCTGGGATAATTTGATGGGGACGATGTAGCAAGAGCTTTACTCTGTGTTTAATACCGAGCTGTACCTGCCCTGGGAGTGTTTGATGCGGACAATGTAGACGGAGCTTTACTCTGTATCTAAACCCGTGCTTTGGCTGCCCTGGGAGTGTTTAATGGGGACAGTGTAGAGGGAGCTTTAGTCTGTATCTAACCCCATTCTGTACCTGTCCTGGGATTGTTTGATGAGGACAGTGTAGAGGGAGCTTTACTCTGTATCCAACGCCGGGCTGTAGCTGTCCTGGAAGTGTTTGACGGGGACAGTGTAGAGGGAGCATTACTCTGTATTTAACCCCGTGACGTACCTGTGCTGGGAGTGTTTGATTGGGACAGTGTAGAGGGAGCTTTAGTCTGTATCTAACCCCATTCTGTACCTGTCCTGGGAGTGTTTGATGAGGACAGTGTAGAGGGTGCTTTACTCTGTATCTAATCCCGTGCTGTACCTGGCCTGGGAGTGTTTGATGGGGTCAGTGTAGAGAGGGCTTTACTCTCTATCTAATCCCGGGCTGTATCTGTCCTGGGATTATTTGATGGGGACGGTGTAGCGAGAGCTTTACTCTGTGTCTAACGCCATGCTCTACCTGCCCTGGGAGTGTTTGATGCGGAGAGTATAGAGGGAACTTAAGTCTGTATCTAACCTCATTCTGTTCCTGTCCTGGGATTGTCTGATGAGGACAGTGTAGAGGGAGCTTTACTCTGTTTCTGCCGCCATGCTGTAGCTATTCTGGGAGTGTTAGATGGGGACACTGTAGAGGGAGCTTTACTCTGTATCTAACGCCCTGCTGTGCCTGTCGTGGGAGTGTTTGATGAGGACAGTGCAGAGGGAGATTAACTCTGTATCTAACCCCGTGCTGTACCTCTCCTGGGAGTGTTTAATGGGGACACTGTAGACGGAAATTTACTCCGTATCTAATCCCGTGCTGTACCTGCTCTGGAATGTTTGATGGAGGCAGTGTAGAGGCAGCTTTACTCTGTGTCTAGCACCGTGATGTACCTGCCCTGGGAGTGTTTGATGGGGACAGTGTAGACGGAGCTTTACTCGGTTTCTAACCCTGTGCTATCCCTGCCCTGGGGGTGTTTGATGAGGACAGTGTAGACGGAGCTGTAATGTGTATCTAACACCGTGCTGAACCTGCCTTGGGAGTGTTTGATGGGAACAGTTTAGAGGGAGATCAACTCTTTATCTAACCCCGTGCTGTACCTACTCTGGGAGTGTTTGATGGGGACAGTGTAGAGGGAGCTTTACTCTGTTTCTAACGCCATGCTGCAGCTGTTCTGGGCGTGTTTGATGGGGACAGTGTAGAGGGAGCTTTACTCTGTTTCTAAGCCCATTCTGTACTTGTCCTGGGATTGTTTGATGAGGACAGTGTCGAGGGAGATTTAATCTGTAGCTAATCCCGGCTGTACCTGTCCTGAGATTATTTGATGGGGACGGTGTAGCGAGAGCTTTACTGTGTGTTTAACGCCGAGCTGTAGCTGCCCTGCGAGAGTTTGATGAGGACAATGTAGACGGAGCTTTACTCTGTATCGAACCCCGTGCTTTGGCTGCCCTGGGAGTATTTGATGGGGATAGTGTAGAGGGAGCTTTAGTCTGTATCTAACCCCATTCTGTATCTGTCCTGGGATTGTTAGACGAGGACAGTGTAGAGGGAGATTTAATCTGTAGCTAATCCCGGGCTGTACCTGTCCTGGGATTATTTGATGTGGACTGTGCAGAGGGAGATTTACTCTGTGTCTAACGCCGTGCTGTACCTGCCCTGGGAGTGATTGATGAGGACAGTGTAGATGGAGCTTTACTCTGTATCTAACCCTGTGCTTTAGCTGCCCTGCGACTGTTTGATGGGGACAGTGTAGAGGGAGATTTACTCTGTATCTAGCAACGTGCTGTACCTGTCCTGGAAGGTTTGATGGGGACAGTGTAGAGGGAGCTTTACTCTGTTTCTATCCCCATTCTGTACTTGTCCTGGGATTGTTTGACGAGGACAGTGTAGAGGGAGATTTAATCTGTAGCTAATCCTGGGCTGTACCTGTCCTGGGATTATTTGATAGGGACGGTGTAGCGAGAGCTTTACTCTGTGTCTAACGCCATGCTCTACCTGCCCTGGGAGTGTTTGATGGGGAGAGTATAGAGGGAACTTAAGTGTGTATCTAACCCAATTCTGTACCTGTCCTGGGATTGTCTGATGAGGACAGTGTAGAGGGAGCTTTACTCTGTTTCTGCCGCCATGCTGTAGCTATTCTGGGAGTGTTAGATGGGGACACTGTAGAGGGAGCTTTACTCTGTATCTAACGCCCTGCTGTGCCTGTCCTGGGAGTGTTTGATGAGGACAGTGCAGAGGGAGATTAACTCTGTATCTAACCCCATGCTGTACCTCTCCTGGGAGTGTTTAATGGGGACACTGTAGACGGAAATTTACTCCGTATCTAATCCCGTGCTGTACCTGCTCTGGGAGTGTTTGATGGGGGCAGTGTAGAGGGAGCTTTACTCTGTGTCTAGCACCGTGATGTACCTGCCCTGGGAGTGTTTGATGGCGACAATGTAGACGGAGCTTTACTCTGTATCTAACCCTGTGCTATCCCTGCCCTGGGAGTGTTTGATGGGGACAGTGTGGAGGTAGCTTTACTCTGTATCTAATCCAGTGTTGTACCTGCCCTGGGAATGTTTGATGGGGACAGCATAGAGGGAGTTTTACTCTGTTTCTAACACCATGCTGTAGCTGCTCTGGGCGTGTTTGATGGGGACAGTGTAGAGGGAGCTTTAATCTGTTGCTAACCCCGTGCTGTACCTGCCCTGGGAGTGATTGATGAGGACAGTGTAGACGGAGCTTTACTCTGTATCTAATGCCTAGCTGTACCTGTCCTGGGAGTGTTTGATGGGGACAGTGTAGAGGGAGCTTTACCCTGTATCTAACACCATGCTGTGCCTGTCCTGGGAGTGTTTGCTGTGGACAGTGTAGAGGGCGCTTTACTCTGTATCTAACCCCGTGCTGTATCTGTCCTGGGATTGTTTGATGTGGCCTGTGTAGAGGGAGCTTTACTCTGTATCTAACCCCGTGCTGTACCTGTCCTGGGAGTGATTGATGAGGACAGTGTAGACGGAGCTTTACTCTGTATCTAACCCCGTGCTTTAGCTGCCCTGCGACTGTTTGATGGGGACAGTGTAGTGGGAGCTTTACTCTGTATCTAACGCCGTGCTGTAGCTGTCCTTGGAGTGTTTGATGCGGAAGTGTAGAGGGAGCTTTACTCTTTATTTTACCCCGGGCCGTACCTGTGCTGGGAGTGCTTGATGGGGACAGTTTAGATGGAGTTTTACTCTGTATCTAATCCCATGCCGTATCTGTGCTAGGAGTGTTTGAGGGGGACAGTGTAGAGGGAGCTTTACTCTGTATCTAACCTTGTGCTATTCCTGTCCTGTGAGTGTTTCATGGGGACAGTGTAGAGAGAGGTTTAGTCTGTATCTAACCCCATTGTGTACCTGTCATGGGATTGTTTGATGAGGACAGTGTAGAGGGAGCTTTACTCTTTATCTAACCATGTGCTGTACCTGTCCTGCGAGTGTTTGATGGGGGCAGTGTACAGGGAGCTTTACTCTGTGTCTAGCGCCGTGATGTACCTGCCCTGGGAGTGTTTGATGGGGACAGTGTAGAGGGAGATTTACTCTGTATCTAACCCTGTGCTATCCCTGCCCTGGGAGTGTTTGATGGGGACGGTGTAGAGGGAGCTTTACTCTGTATCTAACCCTGTGCTGTACCTGTCCTGGGAGTGTTTGATGGGGACGGTGTAGAGGGAGCTTTACTCTGTATCTAACCCTGTGCTGTACCTGTCCTGGGAGTGTTTGATGGGGACGGTGTAGAGGGAGCTTTACTCTGTATCTAACCCTGTGCTGTACCTGTCCTGGGAGTGTTTGATGGGGACGGTGTAGAGGGAGCTTTACTCTGTATCTAACCCCGTGCTGTACCTGTCGTGCGAGTGTTTGATGGGGACAGTGTAACGGGAGCTTTAGTCTGTATCTAACCCTGTGCTGTACCTGTCCTGGGATTGTTTGATGGGGACAGTTTAGAGGGAGATTTAATCTGTAGCTAATCCCTGGCTGTACCTGTCCTTGAAGTGTTTGATGGGGACAGTGTAGAGGGAGCTTTACTCTTTACTAATCCCCGTGACGTACCTGTGCTGGGAGTGTTTGATGGGGACAGTGTGGCGGGAGTTTTACTCTCTATCTAATCCCGGGCTGTATCTATCCTTGGAGTGTTTGATGCGGAAGTGTAGAGGGAGCTTTACTTTTTATTTTACCCCGGGCCGTACCTGTCCTGGGAGTGTTTGATGGGGACAGTGTAGAGGGAGCTTTACTCTGTATCTATCCCCGTGCTGTACCTGCCCTGGGAGTGTTTGACGCGGACAATGTAGACTGGGCTTTACTCTGTATCTAATGCCATGCTGTACGTGTCCTGGGGTGTTTGAGGGGGAAAGTGTAGAGGGAGATTTAATTTGTGTCTAAAGCCGTGCTGTACCTGCCCTGGGAGTATTTGATGAGGACAGTGTAGACGGAGCTTTACTCTGTATCTAACGCCATGCTGTACCTGTCCTGGGAGTGTTTCCTGTGGACAGTGTAGAGGGAGTTTTACTCTGTATCTAACCCCGTGCTGTACCTCTCTTGGGATTTTTTATCGGGACAGTGTAAAGGGAGCTTTACTCTGTACCTAACCCAATGCTGTAGCTGTCTTGGGCGTGTTTGTTGGGGACAGTGTAGAGCGAGCTTCATTCTGTATCTAACCCCGTGCTGTACGTGTCCTGGGAGTGTTTTATGGGGACAGTGTAGAGGGAGCTGTACTCTGTATCTAACACCGTGCTGAACCTGCGCTCGGAGTGTTTGATGGGAAGAGTTTAGAGGGAGATTTACTCTGTATCTAACCCTGTGCTGTACCTGTCCTGGGAGTGTTTGATGGGGTCAGTGCAGAGGGAGCTTTAGTCTGTATCTAACCCTGTGCTGTACCTGTCCTGGGAGTGTTTGATGCGGACAGCGTAGAGGGATCTTTACTGTGTATCTAACCACGTGCCGTCCCTGTGCGGGGAGTGTTTGATGGGGACAGTGTAACAGGAACTTTAGTCTGTATCTAACCCCATTCTGTATCTGTCCTGAGATTGTTTGATGGGGAGAGTTAGCAGGAACTTTGTTCTGTGTCTAACGTAGTGCTGTACCTGTCCTGGGAGTGTTTGATGAGGACAATGTAGACGGAGCATTACACTGTATCTAACCCCGTACTTTTGCTACTGAGAGTGTTTGATGGGGACAGTGTAGAGGGAGCTTTAGTCTGTATCTAACCCCATTCTTGTACCTGTCCTGGGATTGTGTGATGAGGACAGAGTAGAGGGAGCTTTATTCTGTATCTAACGCCGTGCTGTAGCTGTCCTGGAAGTGTTTGATGGGGACAGTGTAGAGGGTGCTTTACTCTGTATCTAACCCCGTGCTGTACCTGTCCTGGGAGTGTTTGATGGGGACAGTGTAGAGGGAGCTTTACTCTGTATCTAATACCTAGCTGTACCTGTCCTGGGATTATTTCATGGTGACGGTGTAGCGAGAGCTTTACTCTGTGTCTAACACCATGCTCTACCTGCCCTGGGAGTGTTTGATGGGGAGAGTATAGGGGGAACTTAAGTCTGTATCTAACCTCATTCTGTACCTGTCCTGGGATTATCTGATGAGGACAGTGTAGAGGGAGCTTTACTCTGTGTCTAGCACCGTGGTGTACCTGCCCTGGGAGTGTTTGATGGGGACAGTGTAGAGGGAGCTTTACTCTGTTTCTATCCCCATTCTGTACTTGTTCTGGGATTGTTTGATGAGGACAGTGTAGAGGGAGATTTAGTCTGTATCTAACCCCATTCTGTACCTGTCCTGGGAGTGTTTGATGAGGACAGTGTAGAGGGAGCTTTACTCTGTATCTAATCCCGTGCTATACCTGCCCTGGGAGTGTTTGATGGGGACAGTGTAGAGAGAGGTTTACTCTCTATCTAATCCCGGGCTGTATCTGTCCTGGGATTGTTTGATGTGGACAGTGTAGAGGGAACTTTACTCTGTGTCAAACGCCGTGCTGTACCTGCCCTTTGAGTGATTGATGAGGACAGTGTAGAGGGAGCTTTACCCTGTATCTAACGCCTAGCTGTACCTGTCTTGGGAGTGTTTGCTGTGGACAGTGTAGAGGGAGTTTTACTCTGTATCTAACCCCGTGCTGTACCTCTCTTGGGATTTTTGATCGGGATAGTGTAAAGGGAGCGTTACTCTGTATCTAATCCAATGCTGTAGCTGTCTTGGGAGTATTTGATGGGGACAGTGTAGAGCGAGCTTCATTCTGTATCTAACCTCGTTCTGTACATGTCCTAGGAGTGTTTGATGGGGACGGTGTAGAGGGAGCTTTACTCTGTATTTACAGCCGTGCTGTACATGCCCTGGGATTGTTTGATGTGGACAGTGTAGACGGAGTGGTACGGTGTATCTAACACCGTACTGAACCTGCCCTGGGAGTGTTTGATGGGAACAGTTTAGAGGGAGATTTACTCTTTATCTAACCCTGTGCTGTACCTACTCTGGGAGTGTTTGATGGGGACAGTGTAGAGTGAGCTTTACTCTGTATCTAACCCCGTGCTGTACCTGTCCTGGGAGTGTTTGTTGGGGACAGTGTAGAGGGAGCTTTACTCTGTGTCTAGCACCGTGATGTACCTGCCCTGGGAGTGTTTGATGGGGACAGTGTAGAGGGAGCTTTACTCTGTTTCTATCCCCATTCTGTACTTGTTCTGGGATTGTTTGATGAGGACAGTGTAGAGGGAGATTTAGTCTGTATCTAACCCCATTCTGTACCTGTCCTGGGAGTGTTTGCTGTGGACAGTTTAGAGGGCGTTTTACTCTGTATCTAACCCCGTGCTGTATCTGACCTGGAATGGTTTGATGTGGACTGTGTAGAGGGAGCTTTACTCTGTGTCTAACCCTGTGCTTTAGCTGCCCTGCGACTGTTTGATGGGGACAGTGTAGAGGGAGCTTTACTCTGTATCTAACGCCGTGCTGTAGCTGTCCTTGGAGTGTTTGATGCGGAAGTGTAGAGGGAGCTTTACTCTGTTTCTATCCCCATTCTGTTCTTGTTCTGGGATTGTTTGATGAGGACAGTGTAGAGGGAGATTTAATCTGTAGCTAATCCCGGGCTGTACCTGTCCTGGGATTATTTGATGGGGCCGGTGTAGCGAGAGCTTTACTCTGTGTCTAACGCCATGCTCTACCTGCCCTGGGAGTGTTTGATGGGGAGAGTATAGGGGGAACTTAAGTCTGTATCTAACCTCATTCTGTACCTGTCCTGGGATTGTCTGATGAGGACAGTGTAGAGGGAGCTTTACTCTGTGTCTAGCACCGTGATGTACCTGCCCTGGGAGTGTTTGATGGGGACAGTGTAGAGGGAGCTTTACTCTGTTTCTATCCCCATTCTGTACTTATTCTGGGATTGTTTGATGAGGACAGTGTAGAGGGAGATTTAGTCTGTATCTAACCCCATTCTGTACCTGTCCTGGGAGTGTTTGATGAGGACAGTGTAGAGGGAGATTTACTCTGTATCTAACCCCGTGCTCTACCTGTCCTGGGAGTGTTTGATGGGGACAGTGTAGAGGGAGCTTTACTCTTTATCTAATCCCGGGCTGTATCTGTCCTGGGATTGTTTGATGTGGACAGTGTAGAGGGAGCTTTACTCTGTGTCAAACGCCGTGCTGTACCTGTCCTGGGAGTGTTTGATGTGGACAGTGTAGAGGGAGCTTTACTCTGTATCTAACCCCGTGCTGTACCTGTCCTGGGAGTGTTTGATGGGGACAGTGTAGAGGGAGATTTACTCTGTATCTAACCCTGTGCTGTACCTGTCCTGGGAGTGTTTGATGGGGACAGTGTAGAGGGAGCTTTACTCTGTATCTAACCCCGTGCTGTACCTGTCCTGGGAGTGTTTGATGGGGACAGTGTAGAGGGAGCTTTACTCTGTTTCTATCCCCATTCTGTACTTATTCTGGGATTGTTTGATGAGGACAGTGTAGAGGGAGATTTAGTCTGTATCTAACCCCATTCTGTACCTGTCCTGGGAGTGTTTGATGAGGACAGTGTAGAGGGAGCTTTACTCTGTATCTAACCCCGTGCTGTACCTGTCCTGGGAGTGTTTGATTGGGACAGTGTAGAGGGAGCTTTACTCTGTATCTAATCCCGTGCTATACCTGCCCTGGGAGTGTTTGATGGGGACAGTGTAGAGAGAGGTTTACTCTTTATCTAATCCCGGGCTGTATCTGTCCTGGGATTGTTTGATGTGGACAGTGTAGAGGGAACTTTACTCTGTATCTAACCCCGTGCTGTACCTGCCCTTTGAGTGATTGATGAGGACAGTGTAGAGGGAGCTTTACCCTGTATCTAACGCCTAGCTGTACCTGTCCTAGGAGTGTTTGCTGTGGACAGTGTAGAGGGAGTTTTACTCTGTATCTAACCCCGTGCTGTACCTCTCTTGGGATTTTTGATCGGGATAGTGTAAAGGGAGCTTTACTCTGTATCTAACCCAATGCTGTAGCTATCTTGGGAGTGTTTGATGGGGACAGTGTAGAGCGAGCTTCATTCTGTATCTAACCTCGTTCTGTACATGTCCTAGGAGTGTTTGATGGGGACGGTGTAGAGGGAGCTTTACTCTGTATTTACAGCCGTGCTGTACATGCCCTGGGATAGTTTGATGGGGACAGTGTAGACGGAGCTGTACTGTGTATCTAACACCGTGTTGAACCTGCCCTGGGAGTGTTTGATGGGAACAGTTTAGAGGGAGATTTACTCTTTATCTAACCCCGTGCTGTACCTAGTCTGGGAGTGTTTGATGGGGACAGTGTAGAGGGAGCTTTACTCTGTGTCTAATCCCGTGCTGTACCTGTCCTGGGAGTGTTTGTTGGGGACAGTGTAGAGGAAGCTTTACTCTGTTTCTAACGCCATGCTGCAGCTGTTCTGGGCGTGTTTGATGGGGACAGTGTAGAGGGAGCTTTACTCTGTTTCTAAGCCCATTCTGTACTTGTCCTGGGATTGCTTGATGAGGACAGTGTAGAGGGAGATTTAATCTGTAGCTAATCCCGGCTGTACCTGTCCTGAGATTATTTGATGTGGACTGTGTAGCGAGAGCTTTACTGTGTGTTTAACGCCGAGCTGTACCTGCCCTGCGAGAGTTTGATGAGGACAATGTAGACGCAGCTTTACTCTGTATCGAACCCCGTGCTTTGGCTGCCCTGGGAGTATTTGATGGGGACAGTGTAGAGGGAGCTTTAGTCTGTATCTAACCCCATTCTGTATCTGTCCTGGGATTGTTTGATGAGGACAGTGTAGAGGGAGTTTTACTCTGTATCTAACGCCGTGCTGTAGCTGTCCTGGAAGGTTTGATGGGGACAGTGTAGAGGGAGCTTTACTCTGTATTTAACCCCGCGACGTACCTGTGCTGGGAGTGTTTGATGGGGACAGTGCAGAGGGAGCTTTACTCTGTTTCTATCCCCATTCTGTACTTGTCCTGGGATTGTTTGACGAGGACGGTGTAGAGGGAGATTTAATCTGTAGCTAATCCCGGGCTGTACCTGTCCTGGGATTATTTGATGGGGCCGGTGTAGCGAGAGCTTTACTCTGTGTCAAAGGCATGCTCTACCTGCCCTGGGAGTGTTTGATGGGGAGAGTATAGAGGGAACTTAAGTCTGCATCTAACCCAATTCTGTACCTGTCCTGGGATGGTTTGATGAGGACAGTGTAGACGGAGCTTTACTCTGTTTCTGACGCCATGCTGTAGCTATTCTGGGAGTGTTAGACGGGGACACTGTAGAGGGAGCTTTACTCTGTATCTAACGCCCTGCTGTGCCTGCCCTGGGAGTGTTTGATGGGGACAGTGTAGAGGGAGTTTTACTCTGTTTCTAACGCCATGCTGTAGCTGCTCTGGGCGTGTTTGATGGGGACAGTGTAGAGGGAGCTTTAATCTGTAGCTAATCCCGGGCTGTACCTGTCCTGGGATAATTTGATGGGGACGATTTAGCGAGAGCTTTACTCTGTGTTTAATGCCGAGCTGTACCTGCCCTGGGAGTGTTTGATGCGGACAATGTAGACGGAGCTTTACTCTGTATCGAACCCCGTGCTTTGGCTGCCCTGGGAGTGTTTGATGGGGACAGTGTAGAGGGAGCTTTAGTCTGTATCTAAGCCCATTCTGTATCTGTCCTGGGATTGTTTGATGAGGACAGTGTAGAGGGAGCTTTACTCTGTATCTAACGCCGTGCTGTAGCTGTCCTGGAAGTGTTTGATGGGGGCAGTGTAGAGGGAGCTTTACTCTGCATTTAACCCCGTGACGTACCTGTGCTGGGAGTGTTTGATGGGGACAGTGTAGAGGGAGCTTTAATCTGTATCTAACCCTATTCTGTACCTGTCCTGGGAGTGTTTGATGAGGACAGTGTAGAGGGTGCTTTACTCTGTATCTAATCCCGTGCTGTACCTGGCCTGGGAGTGTTTGATGGGGACAGTGTAGAGAGAGCTTTACTCTCTATCTAATCCCGGGCTGTATCTGTCCTGGGATTGTTTGATGTGGATGGTGCAGAGGGAGCTTTACTCTGTGTCAAACGCCGTGCTGTACCTGCCCTGGGAGTGATTGATGAGGACAGTGTAGACGGAGCTTTACTCTGTATCTAATGCCTAGCTGTACCTGTCCTGGGAGTGTTTGATGGGGACAGTGTAGAGGGAGCTTTACTCTGTATCTATCCCCATTCTTTACTTGTTCTGGGATTGTTTGATGGGGACAGTGTAGAGGGGGATTTAATCTGTAGCTAATCCCGGGCTGTACCTGTCCTGGGATTATTTGATGGGGACGGTGTAGCGAGAGCTTTACTCTGTGTCTAACGCCATGCTCTACCTGCCCTGGGAGTGTTTGATGGGGAGAGTATAGAGGGAACTTAAGTCTGTATCTAACCTCATTCTGTACCTGTCCTGGGATTGTCTGATGAGGACAGTGTAGAGGGAGATTTAGTCTGTATCTAATCCCATTCTGTACCTGTCCTGCTAGTGTTTGATGAGGACAGTGTAGAGGGAGCTTTACTCTGTATCTAATGCCGTGCTATACCTGCCCTGGGAGTGTTAGATGGGGACAGTGTAGAGAGAGGTTTACTCTCTATCTAATCCCGGGCTGTGTCTGTCCTGGGATTGTTTGATGTGGACTGTGTAGAATGAGCTTTACTCTGTGTCAAATGCCGTGCTGTACCTGCCCTTTGAGTGATTGATGAGGACAGTGTAGAGGGTGCTTTACCCTGTATCTATCGCCTAGCTGTACCTGTCCTGGGAGTGTTTGCTGTGGACAGTGTAGAGGGAGTTTTACTCTGTATCTAACCCCGTGCTGTACCTCTCTTGGGACTTTTGATCGGGATATTGTAAAGGGAGCTTTACTCTGTATCTAACCCAATGCTGTAGCTGTCTTGGGAGTGTTTGATGGGGACAGTGTAGAGCGAGCTTCATTCTGTATCTAACCTCGTTCTGTACATGTCCTAGGAGTGTTTGATGGGGACGGTGTAGAGGGAGCTTTACTCTGTATTTTCAGCCGTGCTGTACCTGCCCTTGGATTGTTTGATGGGGACAGTGTAGACGGAGCTGTACTGTGTATCTAACACCGTGCTGAACCTGCCCTGGGAGTGTTTGATGGGAACAGTTTAGAGGGAGATTTACTCTTTATCTAACCCCGTGCCTTACCTACTCTGGGAGTGTTTGATGGGGACAGTGTAGAGGGAGCTTTACTCTGTGTCTAATCCCGTGCTGTACCTGTCCTGGGAGTGTTTGTTGGGGACAGTGTAGAGGGAGCTTTACTCTGTTTCTAACGCCATGCTGCAGCTGTTCTGGGCGTGTTTGATGGGGAGAGTGCAGGGGGAGCTTTACTCTGTTTCTAAGCCCATTCTGTACTTGTCCTGGGATTGCTTGATGAGGATAGTGTAGAGGGAGATTTAATCTGTAGCTAATCCCGGCTGTACCTGTCCTGAGATTATTTGCTGGGGACGGTGTAGCGAGAGCTTTACTCTGTGTTTAACGCCAAACTGTACCTGCCCTGCGAGAGTTTGATGAGGACAATGTAGACGGAGCTTTACTCTGTATCGAACCCCGTGCTTTGGCTGCCCTGGGAGTGTTTGATGGGGACAGTGTAGAGGGACCTTTACTCTGTATCTAACGCCGTGCTGTAGCTGTCCTGGAAGGATGATGGGGACAGTGTAGAGGGAGCTTTACTCTGTATTTAACCCCGTGACATACCTGTGCTGGGAGTGTTTGATGGGGACAGTGTAGACGGAGCTTTACTCTGTATCTAACCCTGTGCTATCCCTGCCCTGGGAGTGTTTGATAGGGACCGTGTGGAGGGAACTTTACTCTGTATCTAATCCCGTGTTGTACCTGCCCTGGGAGTGTTTGATGGGGACAGTGCAGAGGGAGCTTTAATCTGTAGCTAATCCCGGGCTGTACCTGTCCTGGGATAATTTGATGGGGACGATGTATCGAGAGCTTTACTCTGTGTTTAATGCCGAGCTGTACCTGCCCTGGGAGTGTTTGATGCGGACAATGTAGACGGAGCTTTACTCTGTATCTAATGCCATGCTGTACGTGTCCTGGGGTGTTTGAGGGGGAAAGCGTAGAGGGAGATTTAATTTGTGTCTAAAGCCGTGCTGTACCTGCCCTGGGAGTATTTGATGAGGACAGTGTAGACGGAGCTTTACTCTGTATCTAACGCCATGCTGTACCTGTCCTGGGAATGTTTGCTGTGGACAGTGTAGAGGGAGTTTTACTCTGTACCCATCCCCGTGCTGTACCTCTCTTGGGAGTGTTTGATGGGGACAGTGTAGAGGGAGCTTTACTCTGTTTCTATCCCCATTCTGTACTTATTCTGGGATTGTTTGATGAGGACAGTGTAGAGGGAGATATAATCTTTAGCTAATCGTGGGCTGTAACTGTCCTGGGATTATTTGATGGTGACGGTGTAGCGAGAGCTTTACTCTGTGTCTAACGCCATGCTCTACCTGCCCTGGGAGTGTTTGATGGGGACAGTGTAGAGGGAACTTAAGTCTGTATCTAACCTCATTCTGTTCCTGTCCTGGGATTGTCTGATGAGGACAGTGTAGAGGGAGCTTTACTCTGTTTCTGACGTCATGCTGTAGCTATTCTGGGAGTGTTAGATGGGGTCACTGTAGAGGGAGCTTTACTCTGTATCTAACGCCCTGCTGTGCCTGTCCTGGGAGTGTTTGATGTGGACAGTGCAGAGGGAGATTAACTCTGTATCTAACCCTGTGCTGTACCTCTCCTGGGAGTGTTTGATGGGGACACCGTAGACGGAAATTTACTCCGTATCTAATCCCGTGCTGTACCTGCTCTGGGAGTGTTTGATGAGGACAGTGTAGAGGGAGCTTTACTCTGTTTCTAACGCCATGCTGTAGCTGTTCTGTGAGTGTTTGAGGGGGACAGTTTAGATGGAGTTTTACTCTGTATCTAATCCCGGGCTGTATCTGTCCTTGGATTGTTTGATGGGGACGGTGTAGAGGGAGCTTTACTCTTTGCCTAACGCCGTGCTATACCTGCCCTTGGAGTGTTTGATGGGGACAGTGTAGAGAGAGCTTTACTCTCTATGTAATCCCGGGCTGTATCTGTCCTTGGATTGTTTGATGTGGACTGTGTAGAGGGAGCTTTACTCTGTTTCAAACGCCGTGCTGTACCTGCCCTTTGAGTGATTGATGAGGACAGTGTAGACGGAGCTTTACTCTGTATCTAACGCCTAGCTGTACCTGTGCTGTGAGTGTTTGATGGGGACAGTGTAGAGGGAGCTTTACCCTGTATCTAACGCCGTGCTGTACCTGTCCTGGGAGTGTTTGATGGGGACAGTGTAGACGGAGCTTTACTCTGTATCTAACGCTATGCTGTACCTGTCCTGGGAGTGTTTGCTGTGGACAGTGTAGAGGGAGTTTTACTCTGTATCGAAGCCCGTGCTGTACCTCTCTTGGGATTTTTGATCGGGATAGTGTAAAGGGAGCTTTACTCTGTATCTAACCCAATGCTGTAGCTGTCTTGGGAGTGCTTGATGGGGACAGTGTAGAGCGATCTTCATTCTGTATCTAACCTCGTGCTGTACATGTCCTAGGAGTGTTTGATGGGGACGGTGTAGAGGGAGCTTTACTCTGTATTTACAGCCGTGCTGTACCTGCCCTGCGATTGTTTGATGAGGACAGTGTAGACGGAGCTGTACTGTGTATCTAACACCGTGCTGAACCTGCCCTGGGAGTGTTTGATGGGAACAGTTTAGAGGGAGATCAACTCTTTATATAACCCCGTGCTGTACCTACTCTGGGAGTGTTTGATGGGGACAGTGTAGAGGGAGCTTTACTCTGTGTCTAATCCCGTGCTGTACCTGTCCTGGGAGTGTTTGTTGGGGACAGTGTAGAGGGAGCTTTACTCTGTTTCTAAGCCCATTCTGTACTTGTCCTGGGATTGCTTGATGAGGACAGTGTAGAGGGAGATTTAATCTGTAGCTAATCCCGGCTATACCTGTCCTGAGATTATTTGATGGGGACTGTGTAGCGAGAGCTTTACTGTGTGTTTAACGCCGAGCTGTACCTGCCCTGCGAGAGTTTGATGAGGACAATGTAGACGGAGCTTTACTCTGTATCGAACCCCGTGCTTTGGCTGCCCTGGGAGTGTTTGATGGGGACAGTGTAGAGGGAGCTTTAGTCTGTATCTAACCCCATTCTGTATCTGTCCTGGGATTGTTTGATGAGGACAGTGTAGTGGGACCTTTACTCTGTATCTAACGCGGTGCTGTAGCTGTCCTGTAAGGTTTGATGGGCACAGTGTAGAGGGAGCTTTACTCTGTATTTAACCCCGTGACGTAGCTGTGCTGGGAGTGTTTGATGGGGACAGTGTAGAGGGAGCTTTACTCTTTTTCTATCCCCATTCAGTACTTGTCCTGGGATTGTTTGACGAGGACAGTGTAGAGGGAGATTTAATCTGTAGCTAATCCCGGGCTGTACCTGTCCTGGGATTATTTGATAGCGACGGTGTGGCGAGAGCTTTACTCTGTGTCCAACGCCATGCTCTACCTGCCCTGGGAGTGTTTGATGGGGAGAGTATAGATGGAACTTTAGTGTGTATCTAACCAAATTCTGTACCTGTCCTGGGATTGTCTGATGAGGACAGTGTAGAGGGAGCTTTACTCTGTTTCTGCCGCCATGCTGTAGCTATTCTGGGAGTGTTAGATGGGGACACTGTAGAGGGAGCTTTACTCTGTATCTAACGCCCTGCTGTGCCTGTCCTGGGAGTGTTTGATGAGGACAGTGCAGAGGGAGATTAACTCTGTATCTAACCCCGTGCTGTACCTCTCCTGGGAGTGTTTAATGGGGACACTGTAGACGGAAATTTACTCCGTATCTAATCCCGTGCTGTACCTGCTCTGGGAGTGTTTGATGGGGGCAGTGTAGAGGGAGCTTTACTCTGTGTCTAGCGCCGTGATGTACCTGCCCTGGGAGTGTTTGATGGGGACAGTGTAGACGGAGCTTTACTCTGTATCTAACCCTGTGCTATCCCTGCCCTGGGTGTGTTTGATGGGGACCGTGTGGAGGTAGCTTTACGCTGTATCCAATCCCGAGTTGTACCTGCCCTGGGAGTGTTTGATGGGGACAGCGTAGAGGGAGTTTTACTCTGTTTCTAACGCCATCTGTAGCTGCTGTGGGCGTGTTTGATGGGGACAGTGTAGAGGGAGCTTTAATCTGTAGCTAATCCCGGGCTGTACCTGTCCTGGGATAATTTGATGGGGACGATGTAGCGAGAGCTTTACTCTGTGTTTAATGCCGAGCTGTACCTGCCCTGGGAGTGTTTGATGCGGACAATGTAGACGGAGATTTACTCTGTATCTAACCCCGTGCTTTGGCTGCCCTGGGAGTGTTTGATGGGGACAGTATAGAGGGAACTTAAGTCTGTATCTAACCTCATTCTGTACCTGTCCTGGGATTGTCTGATGAGGACAGTGTAGAGGGAGATTTAGTCTGTATCTAACCCCATTCAGTACCTGTCCTGGGAGTGTTTGATGAGGACAGTGTAGAGGGAGATTTACTCTGTATCTAACCCCGTGCTGTACCTGTCCTGGGAGTGTTTGATGAGGACAGTGTAGAGGGAGCTTTACTCTGTATCTAACGCCTAGCTGTACCTGTCCTGGGAGTGTTTGCTGTGGACAGTGTAGAGGGAGTTTTACTCTGTATCTAACCCCGTGCTGTACCTCTCTTGGGATTTTTGATCGGGATAGTGTAAAGGGAGCTTTACTCTGTATCTTACCCAATGCTGTAGCTGTCGTGGGAGTGTTTGATGGGGACAGTGTAGAGCGAGCTTCATTCTGTATCTAACCTCGTTCTGTACATGTCCTAGGAGTGTTTGATGGGAACGGTGTAGAGGGAGCTTTACTCTGTAATTACAGCCGTGCTGTACCTGCCCTTGGATTGTTTGATGGGGACAGTGTAGACGGAGCTGTACTGTGTATCTAACACCGTGCTGAACCTGCCCTGGGAGTGTTTGATGGGAACAGTTTAGAGGGAGCTTTACTCTGTGTATAATCCCGTGCTGTACCTGTCCTGGGAGTGTTTGTTGGGGACAGTGTAGAGGGAGCTTTACTCTGTTTCTAACGCCATGCTGCAGCTGTTCTGGGCGTGTTTGATGAGGACAGTGTAGAGGGAGATTTAATCTGTAGCTAATCCCGGCTGTACCTGTCCTGAGATTATTTGATGGGGACGGTGTATCGAGAGCTTTACTGTGTGTTTAACGCCAAACTGTTCCCGCCCTGCGAGAGTCTGATGAGGACAATGTAGACGGAGCTTTACTCTGTATCGAACCCCGTGCTTTGGCTGCCCTGGGAGTGTTTGATGGGGACAGTGTAGAGGGAGCTTAAGTCTGTATCTAACCCCATTCTGTATCTGTCCTGGGATTGTTTGATGAGGACAGTGTAGAGGGAGCTTTACTCTGTATCTACCGCCGTGCTGTAGCTGTCCTGGAAGGTTTGATGGGGACAGTGTAGAGGGAGCTTTACTCTGTATTTAACCCCGTGACGTACCTGTGCTGGGAGTGTTTGATGGGGACAGTGTAGAGGGAGATTTACTCTGTATCTAACCCCGTGCTGTACCTGCCCTGGGAGTGTTTGATGGGGACAGTGTAGAGGGAGATTTACTCTGTATCTAACCCCGTGCTGTACCTGCCCTGGGAGTGTTTGATGGGGACAGTGTAGAGGGAGCTTTACTTTGTATCTAACCCTGTGCTATCCCTGCCCTGGGAGTGTTTGATGGGGACAGTGTAGAGGGAGTTTTATTCTGTTTCTAACACCAAGCTGTACCTGCTGTGGGCGTGTTTGATGGGGACAGTGTACAGGGAGCTTTAATCTGTTTCTGACGCCATGCTGTAGCTATTCTGGGAGTGTTAGATGGGGTCACTGTAGAGGGAGCTTTACTCTGTATCTAATGCCCTGCTGTGCCTGTCGTGGGAGTGTTTGATGAGGACAGTGCAGAGGGAGATTAACTCCGTATCTAATCCCGTGCTGTACCTGCTCTGGGAGTGTTTGATGAGGACAGTGTAGAGGGAGCTTTACTCTGTTTCTAACGCCATGCTGTAGCTGTTCTGCGAGTGTTTGCGGGGGACAGTTTAGATGGAGTTTTACTGTGTATCTAATCCCGGGCTGTATCTGTCCTTGGATTGTTTGATGGGGACGGTGTAGAGGGAGCTTTACTCTTTGCCTAACGCCGTGCTATATCTGCCCTAGGAGTGTTTGATGGGGACAGTGTAGAGAGAGCTTTACTCTCTATCTAATCCCGGGCTGTATCTGTCCTCGGATTGTTTGATGTGGACTGTGTAGAGGGAGCTTTACTCTGTTTCAAACGCCGTGCTGTACCTGCCCTTTGAGTGATTGATGAGGACAGTGTGGACGGTGCTTTACTCTGTATCTAACGCTTAGCTGTACCTGTGCTGTGAGTGTTTGATGGGGACAGTGTAGAGGGAGCTTTACCCTGTATCTAACGCCATGCTGTTCCTGTCCTGGGAGTGTTTGATGGAGACAGTGTAGAGGGAGCTTTACTCTGTATCTAACCCCGTGCTGTACCTGTCCTGGGAGTGTTTGCTGTGGACAGTGTAGAGGGAGTTTTACTCTGTATATAACCCCGTGCTGTACCTCTCTTGGGATTTTTGATCGGGATAGTGTAAAGGGAGCTTTACTCTGTATCTAACCCCGTGCTGTAGCTGCCCTGGGATTGTTTGATGGGGACAGTGTAGAAGCAGCTTTGGTCTGTATCTAACCCTGTGCTTTACCTGTCCTGGGAGTGTTTGATGGGGTCAGTTTAGAGGGATTTTTACTCTGTATCTAACCCCGTGCTGTACCTGTCCTGGGAGTGTTTGATGGGGACAGTGTAGAGAGAGCTTTACTCTCTATCTAATCCCGGGCTGTATCTGTCCTCGGATTGTTTGATGTGGACTGTGTAGAGGGAGCTTTACTCTGTTTCAAACGCCGTGCTGTACCTGCCCTTTGAGTGATTGATGAGGACAGTGTGGACGGTGCTTTACTCTGTATCTAAAGCCGTGCTGTACCTGTCCTGGGAGTGTTTGATTTGGACAGTTTAGAGGGAGCTTTACTCTGTATCTAACCCCGTGCTGTACCTGTCCTGGGATTGTTTGATGGAGTCAGTGCAGAGGGAGATTAGCTCTGTATCTAACTCCGTGCTTTATCTGTCCTGGGAGTGTTTCATGTGGACAGTGTAGAGGGAGCTTTACACTGTATCTAACCCCGTGATGAACCTGTCCTGGGAGTGTTTGATTGGGACAGTGTAGAGGGAGCTTTACTCTGTATCTAACCCCGTGCTGTACCTGTCCTGGGAGTGTTTGATGGGGACAGTGTAGAGGGAGCGTTACTCTGTATCTAACTCCGTGCTGTACCTATCCTGGGAGTGTTTGATGGGGACAGTGAAGGGGGAGCTTTGCTCTGTATCTAACTCCGTGCTGTACCTGTCTTGTGAATGTTTGATGGGGACAGTGTAGAGCGAGCTTTACTCTGTATCTAACCCCATGCTGTAGCTGTCCTGGGAGTGTTTGATGGGGACAGTGTCGAGCGAGCTTTACTCTGTATCTAACCCCGTGCTGTACCTGTCCTGGGAGTGTTTGATAGGGACAGTGTAGAGGGAGCTTTACTCTGTATCTAACTCCATGCTGTACCTGTCCTGTGATTGTTTGATGGGGGCTAAGTGGTTGCAATGAGAACAATCCCCATCCCCACTGTGAATATCTCTCTTCAATGCAACAAGATACGAATTGCCTTTAATTTGCTTTTTGTAAATAGTTTGTGTGGGGGGAGGGCCGATCGTGTTGATTTATTGTGAGGATATGGTCGAAATTCTCAATCTCCTGCCATCTCTTTATTTTTCTTTTCTTTCTCCGCCCAGGTGCTTCCTCAGCTAACGCCACAACTGATCAGCGATATTGAAGCTATACTGAGAAACAATCCCATCAGCAGGAGAGACTCCAAGGTGTAGCAAGGGAGAAAGCCTAAACCTGGCGAGGTCGCCTTGTCTCATCTCCAACCTTCCTCCATAAGCTGTAACCCACTTACCGTTTGACCTCTTGGTCCTCTGGCAGAGCCGATCACCTCCAGGCTCACGTGACCTGTGTCCACTCCTCCGTCTTGGCTGTGCTAGTGATGCCCCACCACCCACCCCCTCACCCCACAAGCTTGTCTCTTCCATTATCCCAGTCATGCCACGGATCAGTTCCTGTTTCCTCTGCATCCACTACTGCCGTGAGCCACTCCCATACTGAGGCAGCAGTACAACTACAACAGGCGCAGGAGGTACCTATTTATGTTGCACTGCATTGGGGAAGGCTTATCCAGGCACCACGATTTTCTTCCTGGAGGGAGTTGACTGCCTAACGCCATCATTAATGTTGAATATCAGAACCACCTTCCTTTAAAATTCTCATCCTTATTTTCAAATCCCTCCATGGCCTCGCCCCTCCCTATCTCTGTAACCTCCTTCAGCCCCACATCTCTCAGAGATCTCTGCCCTCCTCCAAATCCGGCCTTTTGCGCATCCTCCGATTCCCATCGCTCCACCATTGGCGGCCGTGCCTTCAGCTGCCTGGGGGACCTTAAGCTCGGGAATTCCCTCCCGAAACCTCTCCACCTCTCTCAGACGCTCCTTTAAACTGAGCTCTTTGACTGAACTTCTGCTCTCCTGTCCCTCATATCTCCTCATGTGGCTTGGGGTCAGATTTTTGTCCAGTAACACTCCGGCGAACCACCTTGGGGCTTTAGGGGCAATAGATAGGTGCAATTTGATACCTATATGAGGATCCTCTATGTAAACGGTTCCATGTAATGGCATAGCTCCAGTTTTTGGCTAGTGGGTGTCACTGTGGGTCACTTTTCCCTCCCAACCCTTCACCACCTTGGTCACATTTTTTTAAATCCTTTAGTGTGATAAAAGGGGAAATTATCCTGGGTGCTTCCGAGGCTGTGACCAGGTTCCAATTTGTCATTTTTATCTTGATGGGCTGGTCCGAACTCAAACTATTCATCGCCCCAGGCTCTGGGGTGGATCAGCATAGAACAGGGAATAGTTTCAAAATTTGCACATGATACTAAACTTGGAAGCTTTGTGAGCTGTGAGGAGGTTAGTTTGAACTTCAAAAGGACATAGACAAGTTGGTGGAATGGGTGGGTAGGTGGTAGATGAAGTTTAAGACAGAGAAGCATGAAGTGATTCATTCTGATAGGAAGAACATGGAGAGACAATATAAAATGAAGGGTACAATTCTAAATGGGGTGCAGGAGCAGAGGGACCGGGGGGTGGAGGAGGGGGGAGGTGGGTGTATGTGCATAGATGATTCTATGGGTAGTAGGGTACGAGAGGAAGGTGGCATGACAGGTTAAGCAGATGTTTAAAAAAGCATCAGGCATCCTGGGCTTTATCAGTAGCGACATAGAGTACAAAATCTACATAAACTAAATATAGACTGGGCAAACCAAATTAACAATAACACTGTGGCAGATGAATTCCTGGAGTGTGTACAAGGTGCTTTTTTAGACCAGAATGTCGAGGAACCAACTATGGAACAGGCTAAAACAAAAACAAAAATAGCTGGTAAAACTCAGCAGGTCTGGCAGCATCTGCGGAGAGGGACACAGTTAACATGCTGTGTTTTTCCAGATATTTTTGTTTTTATTTGGATTTCCAGCATCCACAGTTTTTTGCTCTTATGGAACAGGCTATCCTAGATTTAGTATTGTGCAATGAGAAGGGGTTAATGAATAATCCTGTTGTGTGGGGTCCTTTAGGGAACAGTGACCATAACATGATAGAATCCTTCATTAGCATGGAAAGTGAAGTAGTCCGATTTGAAATGAGGGCCTTAAATCTAAACAAGGGAAACTATGAAGGTACAATTTGTGAATTGGCGAAGATAGATTGGGGAACTTCATTTAAAGGTGGATAGACAATGGCTAATATTTAAGGAACGAATATCTGCTTTGCAACAGTTATATATTCCTTTCTGGTGCAAAAACACAACAGGAAAAGCAGCCCAATCATGGCTAACAAAAGAAATTAAGGATAGTATTAGATCCAAAGAGGAGTCATATAAAGTTTCTCAATAAAGTAGCAAGCCTGAGGATTGGGAGCAGCTTAGAATTCAGCAAAGGAGGACCAAGAGATCGATTAAGAGGGGAAAAGTAGGGTACGACAGTAACCCTTGCAAGAAACATAAAAGTGGACTGACAAAGCTTCTATAAGTAAGTAGAAAGAAAAAAATTAGTGAAGACAAATGTAGGACCCTTACAGTCTGAAATGGGAGAATTTATAATGGAGAATTTGGAAATAGCAGAGCAATTAAACAACTACTTTAGCTCTGTCTTGACAGACGATGACACAAATAACTTCCCAGAAATACTAGTGAACCAAGGGTCTAGTGAGAAGGAGGAATTGAAGGAAATTGGTATAACTAAAACAATAGTGCTGGAGAGGTTAATGGGACTGAAAGCCGATAAATCCCCAGGGCCCGGTAATCTACATCACAGGGTGCTAAAGGAGGTGGCTACGGAAATAGTGAATGTGTTGGTTGTCATCTTCCAAAATTCTGCAGATTCTGGAACAGTCCCAGCAGTTTGGAGGGTGGTAAATGTGACCCCACTATTTTAAAAAAAGGAGGGAGGGAGGAAACAGGGAGCTACAGGCCGGTTAGCCTGACCTCAGGGGCAGGATTTTGGGGTTGTTGGGCAATATGGCGGGAGGGCCCAGAAGGGGTCTGCCCCCCACCGTGGTTTCAGATTGGCTGGCCAATGAGCAGCCGACCAGCGTGAAAGGCTGAAAGGCTCAGCGCTGCCGGGGTGAGGGTGGGGGTGGGGGAAGGGCAGGCGCTGATGTCAGTGCGGGCGCAGGGGGGAGGGGAGCGTGGAATGAAAACTCCCCGAAGGCAGAGAGCTGCCTCAGGCAGCTGAAGAATTTTAAGCTCTTGAACAAAGATCTTAAAACCCTGGAAAAAATTTCTACCCACAAGATTCACTTACCTAAATATGTTGACGATAAAGAATCTGCCCAAACATTTTGATCTTTTTAAATTAATATCGGAAACCTCATCCTGCCCGTCCACAAAAAGGCCGACTCGCTCGCCCACTAACTGTAACGTTGGACGGGCTGCGAGAAATAGCGGATAATTAATTGATTAATGGCCTTAATAGGCCTCTCCTCCACGCGAGAGTCAGCAGACCACCCCCCAACTGAAATATTGCGCAAGTGCACGATGGGGTTGGGACGCACACCCGACATCACCGGGCGCTATTTCACACTCGGGCACACACCCGCACACCAAGCAGAAATCCCTGCCTAGTAGGGAAGATGCTAGAGTCTATTGTAAAGGATGTGGTAACAGGACTTAGAAAACATCAACGGGATTAGACAAAGTCGAAAGGGAAATCAGGTTTGACAAACCCACTTGAGGACATCATTTGCAGAATAGATAAGGGAGAACCAGTAGACGTGGTGTATTCAGATTTTCAGAAAGCTTCTGATAAGGTTCCACATAAGAGGTTAGTGTGTAAAATTAATGCACATGGGATTGGGGGTGATCTATTGGCATGCATTGAGAATTGGTTAACAGACAGGAAACAGTAGAAATAAATGGGTCTTTTTCGGAGTGGCAGGCGGTGACTAGTGGGGTACTGCAGGGATCAGTGCTTGGGCCCCAGCTATTCACAATATATATCAATGATTTGGATGAGAGACCAAATGTAATATTTCCAAATATGCTGACAACACGGAACTTGGTGGGAATGTGAGCGGTGAGGAGGATGTTGAGAGGCTTCAAGGGGATTTAGACAAGTTGAGTGACCATAAGACATAGGAGCAGAAATTAGGCCATTCAGCCCATCAAGTCTGCTCCGCCATTCAATCATGGCTGATAAGTTTCTCAACCCCATTCTCCCGCCTTCTCCTCGTAACCTTTGATCCCCTTGACAATCAAGGCTATCTAGGCTCAATGACCTGGCCTCCACAGCCTTCTGTGGCAATGAATTCCATAGATTCACCACTCTCTGGCTAAAGAAGTTTCTCCTCATCTCTGTTCTAAAAGGTCTTCCCTTTACTCTGAGGCTGTGCCCTCGGGTCCTAGTCTCTGCTACTAATGGAAACATCTTCCCCACGTCCACTCTATCCAGGCCTTTCAGTATTCTGTAAGTTTCAATCAGATCCCCCCTCATCCTTCTAAACTCCATCGAGTATAGACCCAGAGTCGTCTAAACGTTCCTTATATGTTAAGCCTTTTATTCCTGGGATCATTCTCGTGAACCTCCTCTGGACCCTCTCCAGGGCCAGAACATCCTTCCTGAGATATGGGGCCCAAAGTTGCTCTCAATATTCTAAATGTGGTCTGACCAGAGCCTTATAAAGCCTCAGCAACACATCCCTGCTTTTATATTCTAGTCCTTTCAAAATAAATGCCAACATTGTATTTGCCTTCCTAACTACCGACTCAATCTGCAAGTTAACCTTAAGAGAATCCTGGACTAGGACTCCCAAATCCCTTTGCAGTGAGTGGGCAAATACATGGCAGGTGCAGTATAACGTAGATAAGTGTGAAGTTATCCACTTCAATAGGGAAAACAGAAAGGCAGAGTATTATTTAAATTGTGATAGATTGGGAAATGTTCTTGTACAAAGGGACCCAGGTGTCCTTGTACACCAGTCAGTGAAGGCAAGCATGCAGGTGCAGCAAGCAGTTAAGAAGGCAAATGGTATGTTGGCCTTCATTGTGAGAGGACTTGAGTACAGGTGCAAGGATGTCTAACTGCAGCTGTACAGGGCCTTGCTGAGACCCCACCTGGAGTATTGTGAGCAGTTTTAGTCTCCTTACCTAAGAAAGGATTTTCTTGCCATAGAGGGAGTGCAGTAAAGGTTCAGCAGACTGATTCCTGGGATGGCAGGATTGTGTTATGAGGAGAGATTGGGCCGACTAGGCCTGTATGCACTGCAGTTTAGGAGAATGAGAGGGGATCTCATTGAAATGTATAAAATCCTGATAGGGATGGACAGACTGGATGCAGGGATGATGTCTCCTCTGGCTGGGGGTTGGGGGGGGTGGGGGGTGGGGGGGATCTAGGACAAGTGGTCACAGTCTCAGGATACGGGGTAGACCATTTAGGACAGAAATGAGGAGAAACTTCTTCACTCAGAGAGTGGTGAACCTGTGGAATTCTCTACCACAGAGGCTGTGGAGGCCAAGTCACTGAATATATTGAAGAAGGAAATAGATTTATAGACTCAAGGTGTCAAAGGGAATGGGGAGAGAGCGCAAGTACAGCGTTGAGATAGAGGATCAGCCATGATCATGTTGAATAGTGGAGCAGGCTCAAAGGGCCGAATGACTCACTCCTGCTCCTATTTTCTATGTTTCTAAAATAAAGGAAAACACTGTATAAGACTCTGCCTCAGCCTCTGCTGGAGCACCATGTCCAGTTCTGGGCAGCACACTTAGAAAGGATGTGAAGGCTTCAGAGAGAGTGCAGAAAAGATTCAGAAGATGGTTCCAGGTATGAGGACCTTCAGTTACAGAGATAAATTGGAGAAGCTGGGGCTGTTCTTCTTGAAGAATAGAAGGTTAAGAGGAGATTTGATAGAGGTGTTCAAAATCATGAGGGGTCTGGACAGAGTAGATAGAGAGAAACTGTTCCCGTTGGTGGAAGGATTGAGAACCAGAGGTTCACAGACTTAAGGTGATTGACAGTAGAAGCAATGGAGACATGAGGAGGAACTTATTCACACAGCAAGTGGTTAGGATCTGGAATGCACTGTCTGAGAGTGTGGGGGAGACAGGGTCAATCGAGTGGTTAGGATCTGGAATGTACTGTCTGAGAGTGTGATGGAGACAGGGTCAATCGAGTTGTTAGGATCTGGAATGCACTGACTGAGAGTGTGGTGGAGACAGGATCAATCGAGTGGTTAGGATCTGGAATGTACTGTCTGAGAGTGTGATGCAGACGGGGTCAATCAAGTGGTTAGGATCTGGAATGCACTGACTGAGAGTGTGGTGGAGACAGGGTCAATCGAGTGGTTAGGATCTGGAATGCACTGTCTGAGAGTGTGGTGGAGACAGGGTCAATCGAGTGGTTAGGATCTGGAATGCTCTGTCTGAGAGTGTGTTGGAGACAGGGTCAATCGAGTGGTTAGGATATGGAATGCACTGTCTGAGAATGTGTTGGAGACAGGGTCAATCGAGTGGTTAGGATCTGGAATGCACTGTCTGAGAGTGTGGTGCAGACAGGGTCAATTGAGTGTTTAGGATCTGGAATGCACTGTCTGAGAGTGTGGTGCAGACAGGGTCAATCTAGTGGTTAGGATCTGGAATGTACTGTCTGAGAGTGTGGTGGAGACAGGGTCAATCGAGTGGTTAGGATCTGGAATGCACTGTCTGAGAGTGGTGGAGACAGGGTCAATCGAGTGGTTAGGATCTGGAATGCACTGTCTGAGTGTGTGGTGGAGACAGGGTCAATCGAGGCTTTTAAAAGTGAATTGGATCGTTATCTGAAGAGGAAAAATTTACAGGGCTACGGAGAAAAGGTGGGGAAGTGGGATTTGCTGATTTTCTCTTTCAGAGGGCCAGCACAGTCACGAAGGGCTGAATGGCCTACTGTGTTGGCGCCTTTTGATTCTAACCACTCTCTGTGGAAGCGAGTTCCACATTCTCCCTGCTCTCTGGGTAAGGGAGTTTCTCCTGAATTCCCCATTGGGTTTATTAGTGACTCTCTTGTATTGATGGCCCCAAGTTCTGGTCTCCTCCACAAGTGGAAAAATCTTCTCCACGTCTACCCCATCGAAACCCCTTCAGAATTTTTAAGACCTCGATCAGGTCACATCTCAGCCTTTTCACATCTAGAGAAATGAACCCCCTGCAGCCTGTTCAAACCTTTCTGATATTCCAGTAAATCTCTCTTGCACCTTCTCCGGTGCCTCTATATCCCTGTATAAATCACAGGGCACAGTGCTCTGAGTGTGCTCTAACTAACTGCTCAGCCAGCTTTAAAGTAACAGTCTCTCCTCTTCAATACCATTCCAATGAAGCCCCATGTTTTTCATTGAAATGGGGGCTAAGATTTTAAGATTTGAGAGGTTTAATAAGGGAATATTTATACAGGCGATGATTGAATCTACATAGAACAATCTAGTCCCAGTAGCAGCTTTATACCACTGCTGCAAGTGGCTCTGTGGAAGTGGAACTCAGGCCCGGAAGTAACGCCCCTGAGATGGATCTGCCATCAACAGTAGCACATTCAGATAAACGGATGGACTGAGTTCCAATCTGCCCCCTGTGCTGCACAATCCTGCAACATCACAGCCAGATTTTCCAAGGCCTGGGAGAGGGGCTGGAGGAGATTTACCAGAATGGGAGCAGGATGAGGGTCTTCAGTTCATGTGGAGAGAGACTGGAGAGGCTGGGATTGTTCTCCTTGGAGCAGAGAAGGTTTAATCGAGGCGTCCAAAATCCTGAGGGGTTTGGATAGAGTGAATAAGGAGAAACTGTTTCCAGTGGCAGGCGGGTCGATAACCAGAGGGACACAGATTGAGAATCGGGAAAAGAGCCAGAGGGGGAGATGAGGTGAGGATGTTTAAAAATGGAGATGAGGCAAACTGTTTTCCTCTCAGAGGGTCATGAGTCTTTGGAATTCTCTCCCTGAAAATGTTCTTTGAATATTTTTTAAGGCAGTGGAGAGATTCTTTTTTTAATTCATTCACAGGATGCAGGTGTTACTGGCTAGGCCAGGATTTATTATCCTTGTTCAGAGGGCAGATAAGAGTCAGCCACGTGGCTATGGGTCTGGAGTCATGTGTAGGTCAGACCAGCAGATTTCCTTCCCTAAAGGGCTTTAGTGAACTGGATGGGGTTTTATAACAATTGTTAGATATTTAATTCCAGATTTTTATTGAATTCAAATTCCACCATCGGCTGTGGTGGGATTTGAACCCAGGTCCCCAGAGCATTACCCTGGGTCCCTGGTCCAGAGAGAATACCACTATGCCATCATCTCTCTGTGCATAGGTCACTGGGGGTAGGCGGGATGCAGATTTGAGGTTACTATCAGATCAGCCATGATCTTATTGAATGGCTGAGCAGGTTCGAGGGGCTGAATGGCCTCCTCTTGCTCTCTGTTCGTTTGTTTGTTTATGAGGAGAATGTTTACACAGCGAGTTGTTGTGGATCTGGAAGGCGCTGCCTGAAAGGGCGGTGGAAGCAGATTCAATAGGAACTTTCAAAAGGGGGAATTGGAGAAATAGTTGAAGGGGAAAGGTTTGCAGGGCTATGGGGGGAAAGAGCTGAGTGGGGTGGGGGGACTAACCGGAGAGCTCGTTCACAGATAAAAGCAAAAAAACTGCGGATGCTGGAAATCCAAAACAAAAATAAAAATACCTGGAAAAACTCAGCAGGTCTGGCAGCATCTACAGAGAGGAACACAGTTAACGTTTCGAGTCCGTATGACTCTTCAACAGAACTAAGGAAAAATAGAAAAGAGGTGAAATATAAGCTGTTTAAGGGGGGGTGGGACAGGTAGAGCTGGATAGAGGGCCAGTGATAGGTGGAGATAACCAAAAGATGTCACAGACAAAAGGACAAAGAGGTGTTGAAGGTGGTGATATTAGCTAAGGAATGTGCTAATAGGTGACATTAAGGGTAGAAAGCAGAAAAATCGATATAAATTATAGGAAAAGGGGGATCGGAAAGGGGGTGGGGATAGAGGAGAGAGCTCATGATCTAAAGTTGTTGAACTCAATATTCAGTCCGGAAGGCTGTAAAGTGCCTAGTCAGAAGATGAGGTGCTGTTCCTCCGGTTTGCGTTGAGCTTCACTGGAACATTGCAGCAGGCCAAGGATGGACATGTGGACATGAGAGCATGGTGGAGTGTTGAAATGGCAAACGACAGGGAGGTCTGGGTCTTGCTTGTGGACAGACCGAAGGTGTTCTGCAAAGTGGTCACCCAGTCTGTACAGAGCCAGAACAAAAACAGAATTACCTGGAAAAACTCAGCAGGTCTGGCAGCATCGGCGGAGAAGAAAAGAGAAAAAAAAACCCCACTAGAGCTATACCTTGAGTGCCCTACCATCCATTCTTAATTAGCACATTCGTTTAGATAATATCACCAACTTTAACTTTAACACCTATGTGTTCTATTGTACTATTGTCGTTGACATCTTTTGATGATCTGCTTCTATCACTGAGAAAGGTTCTAGAAAAGTTGACGTTTCGAGTCCTCATGACCCTTCGACAGAACTTGAGTTCGAGTCCAAGAAAGAGTTGAAATATAAACTGGCTTCTATCACTGCTTGTTTGTCCCTACAACCACACCCCCCCGCCACCTCTCTCTCTCTCTATCTCTCCGCCCCCTACACACACACCTTAAACCAGCTTATATTTCAACTCTTTCTTGGACTCGAACTCAAGTTCTGTCGAAGGGTCATGAGGACTCGAAACGTCAACTCTTTTCTTCTCCGCAGATGCTGCCAGACCTGCTGAGTTTTTCCAGGTAATTCTGTTTTTGTTCTGTATGCAGTATTGCCACTATGCCAGCAGGTGGTGGTGTTGTGCAGTGTAACATGCCAAATAGTTGAGTGTAAAAAATCTCCTGCACTTGTTTTTTAATTCATCCTTGCTGGCTGGGCCAGAATTTATTGCCCATCCCTAATTGCCCCTTGAGGAGGTGGTGGTGAGCTGCCTTCTTGAACCGCTGCAGTCCATGTGGTGTAGGTACACCCACAGTGCTGTTAGGGAGGGAGTTCCAGGATTTTGACCCAGCGACAGTGAAGGAACGGCCGATATATTTCCAAGTCAGGATGGTGAGTGACTTGGAGGGGAACTTCCAGGTGGTGGTGTCCCCATGTGTCTGCTGCCCTTGGTCCTTCTAGATGGTAGTGGTCGTGGGTTTGGAAGATGCTTTCTAAGGAGCCTTGGTGAGTTGCTGCAGTGCATTTTGTAGATGGTACACACACTGCTGCTACTGTGCGTCGGTGGTGGAGGGAGTGAATGTTTGTGGATGGGGTGCCAATCAAGCGGGTTGCTTTGTCCTGGATGGTGTTTATTGTAGTGTGGCCGAGTTGCCTATGTGTAATAGGAAGTTGTCTGCAGATCAACTCTAAGTGGAAACATTAAGTTTATTCACAATACAGCCAGCAGCAACCGCACGTGTGCTTTCAACTCCATCTCTATCTCACACTGACTGTAGAGGTCACCCGCGCTGCTAACACATTGGTTTACACAGATCGTGTGATCTTATAGCACAGGATTATTCTCAAAGGTAGAATCCAACATTTCCCAAAACTATAATTATTACCCTTTAATTTTTCTGTACATTTTGTATTTACAAAGTTATTTATCTCATGATATTATAATATTTACAAAGGTCATAAAATTACAAGTTCAGTATTTCATATGGTTTCCTGATCTGTGTGGAACAACGCAGCTCCACGACTTCTGATTCTTTTGTAGGAAACACATTCCCTGGAACCGTATGTACCTTGGCAGGTACTTGCAGTTCAGTGTCTTCCACTCCAACAGAGACATCAGACATGTCTGTCCTTGGTTGAGCATCTTCAACAGGAAACACTGGTTCAGTAATGGTTACAGGTGGAACCGTATCTTGTTGTGGTATCTCTCTTTTTCTTAAATGGCCCACATGCTTATGGGTAATCCAGCTCTCCAATTCTACATGGTACTACAATGGTACGGTTACTGAACTTTACCTGGTAACCACTTCGGTCCTCCACCGAAATTCCTTACATATAGGGCTTCTCCAACAGTAAATTGTCTCTCATGACTATGCAAATCATGAATCTCTTTTTGATTCCCTTGACTCTTCTCCACCTTCCCCTCCAAATTGGGAAATATTAGGCTCAGTCCTGTCCTAAGATGGTGTTTCATCAACTATGCTGCAGGTGCTGCTCCTGTCATTCTCTGGTGCTGATGGGGGTGATGGTGGTGGGGGTGGTGGTGAGGGTGATGGTGGTGGGGGTGGTGGTGAGGGTGATGGTGGTGGGGGTGGTGGTGAGGGTGATGGTGGTGAGGGTGATGGTGGGGGTGGTGGTGGGGGTGGTGAGGGTGATGGTGGTGGGGGTGGTGGTGGGGATGGTGGTGAGGGTGATGGTGGTGGGGGTGGTGATGGGGGTGGTGGTGAGGGTGATGGTGGGGGTGGTGGTGGTGGTGGGGATGGTGGTGGTGGGGATGGTGGTGGGGATGGTGGTGAGGGTGATGGTGGTGGGGGTGGTGATGGGGGTGGTGGTGAGGGTGATGGTGGTGGGGGTGGTGAGGGTGATGGTGGTGGGGGTGGTGATGGGGGTGGTGGTGATGGGGGTGGTGGTGAGGGTGATGGTGGTTGGGGTGGTGATGGGGTGGTGGTGAGGGTGATGGTGGTGGGGGTGGTGATGAGGGTGATGGTGGGGGTGGTGGTGGTGAGGGTGATGGTGGTGGGGGTGGTGATGGGGATGGTGGTGAGGGTGATGGTGGGGGTGGTGGTGGGGGTGGTAGTGAGGGTGATGGTGGAGGTGGTGGTGAGGGTGATGGTGGTGGGGGTGGTGGTGAGGGTGATGGTGGTGGGGGTGGGGGGTGGTGGGGGTGGTGGTGAGGGTGATGGTGGGGGTGGTGGTGGGGGTGGTGGTGAGGGTGATGGTGGTGGGGGTGGTGGTGAGGGTGATGGTGGTGGGGGTGGGGGTGGTGGGGGTGGTGGTGAGGGTGATGGTGGTGGGGTGGTGGTGAGGGTGATGGTGGTGGGGGTGGTGATGGGGGTGGTGGTGAGGGTGATGGTGGTGGGGGTGGTGAGGGTGATGGTGGTGGTGGTGGTGATGGGGGTGGTGGTGATGGTGATGGTGGTGGGGGTGGTGGTGAGGGTGATGGTGGTGGGGGTGGTGGTGAGGGTGATGGTGGTGGGGGTGGTGGTGAGGGTGATGGTGGTGGGGGTGGTGGTGATGGTGATGGTGGTGGGGGTGGTGGTGAGGGTGATGGTGGTGGGGGTGGTGGTGAGGGTGATGGTGGTGGGGATGGTGGTGAGGGTGATGGTGGTGGGGTGGTGGTGATGGTGATGGTGGTGGGGGTGGTGATGGGGGTGGTGGTGAGGATGATGGTGGGGGTGGTGGTGGGGGTGGTGGTGAGGGTGATGGTGGGGGTGGTGGTGGGGGTGGTGGTGGGGGTGAGGGTGATGGTGGTGGGGTGGTGGTGAGGGTGAGGGTGATGGTGGTGGGGTGGTGGTGAGGGTGAGGGTGATGGTGGTGGGGGTGGTGGTGAGGGTGAGGGTGATGGTGGTGGGGTGGTGGTGAGGGTGATGGTGGTGGGGTGGTGGTGAGGGTGATGGTGGGGGTGGTGGTGGGGGTGGTGGTGGGGGTGAGGGTGATGGTGGTGGGGTGGTGGTGAGGGTGAGGGTGATGGTGGTGGGGTGGTGGTGAGGGTGAGGGTGATGGTGGTGGGGGTGGTGGTGAGGGTGAGGGTGATGGTGGTGGGGTGGTGGTGAGGGTGATGGTGGTGGGGTGGTGGTGAGGGTGAGGGTGATGGTGGTGGGGGTGGGGGTGGTGAGGGTGATGGTGGGGGTGGTGGTGAGGGTGATGGTGGTGGGGGTGGGGGGTGGTGGGGGTGGTGGTGAGGGTGATGGTGGTGGGGGTGGGGGGTGGTGGTGGTGGGGGTGGTGGTGAGGGTGATGGTGGTGAGGGTGATGGTGAGGGTGATGCTGGTGGGGGTGGGGGGTGGTGGGGGTGGTGGTGAGGGTGATGGTGGTGGGGGTGGGGGGTGGTGGGGGTGGTGGGGGTGGTGGTGAGGGTGATGGTGGTGGGGGTGGAGGGGGTGGTGGGGGTGGTGGTGAGGGTGATGGTGGTGGGGGTGGTGGTGAGGGCGATGGTGGTGGGGGTGGTGGTGGGGGTGGTGAGGGTGATGGTGGTGGGGGTGGGGGGTGGTGGGGGGTCATCCTGCAGTGAAAGAGAAAGCAATGCAAGCTTGGTTTCCAACCAATCCCCTGTCTGCCTTAAAAGTTTAAAGTGCCCTTTCCACCTGTTTGATAACAGATGGCACGGTGCATCTTCACATGGGTGATACCGTTGAGGCTGATAGACCATTGGACTCAGCGCTGGTGAATGCAGTGCTGTTATCAGATACGACTACCTCTGACAGTTGGTGAACGGCGATCCTCTGGCGTAGTTCCTCTATTGTCACACCCGACGTGTGACCCAATGTCAGTTAGTGACTTCACCTCATAAACATCTAACCACTTGGAATGGACATCAATAATCAGCAGAAATATGGTTCCAAGGAATGGTCCGATGTAGTCGATGTGTATCCACACCCAGGGTCTACCTGGCCACTCCCACGGTGGAACGGAGCTGTCACTGGCAACTCTGACAGTTGCTGACATTGCATACAGTGTTTTACCACATTTTCAATATCATCATCCATCCCAGGCCACCAGAAGTAACTGCACACTATTCTATCATCCAGATCACTGGACAGGCACTGTGTAGTTTGACTAAAAGTGGCTCCCTTCCCTTTGGAGGAACTATAACCCGAACACCCCACAACAGAATGCCATCTTGACTGCTCATCTCATGTCTTCGGTTGAAGAACGGTTTCATTTCATCGGAGACTGGCTCCTGGGACCAACCGTGTAACACTTGGTCTCATACTCGGGATAGGACTGGGTCCCGACTCACCCAGTCTCGGATCTGTCTGGCACATTCTGGTGACGAATCAAGAAAATTTAACAGTAAAACAAGTTCCTGTGGAACTGGGATGTGTTGGTCATTCTCTTGCAAGGGCAGGCAACTCAGGGCAAAGGCATTTGCCCTGTGAATGCCAGGCCCATGTACAAAGATGTATTCATAAACCCACTAAAATTAGGGCCCATGGTTGTGTTCTTGCTGAGCCCATGTGTAGTATAGCCTTCTCCTCACTAAATAAACTCAATAGTGGTTTGTGGTCTGATGCAATCATGAAATATCGGCCATGCCTGTATCGGTGGAACTTTTTTTTACACCATAAATGATCGAGAGACCTTCCTTTTCAATCTGAGAATACCCTTTTCTAGCTGTGGTAAGCGTCCTGGATACAGAGCCTAGCGGCCTCTCTGTACCGTCGTCCATTCTATGAGATAGTACCGCATCACAGGTTAGCACCAAGTCTTTCATCTGGGCTCAATACACTAACAGATTGGGGGAGTGCAACTGTTTCACTTTCATGAAAGTTTATTAAACTGTGCCTCCCAAGACCAATGTTGGTTCTTTCTTAGCAGCGAATGCAGAGAGGCCAGAACTGTAGAGAAATTAGGTAAAAATTGCCCATAATAATTCATCATCTCTAAAAATGATTTCAGTTCAGAGGTGATCCTGGGTGCAGGTGCCTCTCTTATTGCTTTAACCTTCTCTTCAGCCAAGTGTAACCCCTGAGAATCTACCCGGTGGCCCAAATAGATGACTTCCTTCGCTTGGAAAGTGCATTTTTCCTTTCTCAGTTGCACTCCTGCTTGTAAATAACACTTTCAGACTTCCTCTAGCTTAGCCGAATGTTCCTTTTCAGTAAATCCAGCTATCGGCACATCGTCTAAATGGCCTTTAGCCTGAGGCAGTCCCTGCAGTCAACTTTCCATTGTTTGAAAGATGGAACAGATTGAGGAACCAGCGAGAGGCCAGTGTGTATCTTGGTATCACACATTGTGGGTATTAATTATGACGCGTTCCTGGGAGGTGTCTTCCAGCTTCATTGCTGATATGCGTGACTCATATCAAGCTTTGTTTAGGTTGTCCCTCCTGCTAGCTTAGCATATAGGTCTTCGATTTTTGGAAGGGGTAGATGTCCAGCTTGGCTGCTCTGTTGACCGTTAGCTTATAGTCCCCACAGATCCGGATGGTCTGGTCTCGTTTAAGGAACAGGGACTGTGGGCGCTGCCCACTCTGAGAATTGAACCACTTTTATGACACCCAGCCTCTCTGGCCGACTCAGCTCAGCATCAACCTTGTCTCTCTCAGGGTGTAAAGCACCGGTCTTGCTTTCACAAAGCGAAGGGTTGATACTGGATTCACATAAATCTTGGCCTGTATGCCTTGGATTTGTCCTAGTTTGTCCTTGAAGATGGTGGCATACTTTTTAGGCAGCTCTGGTAGCCCACTCGCCCTCAATCGGAAGATTTTGGACCAGTTTCATTTAATCTCCTTTAACCAATCTCACCCAAGAAAGATTGGTCCTTCACCTACTAGCACCATCACGGGTATCTGTGCCGATTAGTTTCTGTAATGGACAGTTACTCTGCTGATACCTTTTACTTGGATTTCTTCGTCTGTGTACATTTTCAGCTTGGCTTGTTTGTTAAATTTGTTCCAAATTTAATTGAGGTTCACCATTATTTAAATATCTGAACGTGTGTTCTCCAATGACAGTAGCGGAAGCTCCCACATCTATTTCCATTTTTAATGGTTGACCATTCACTTTTACTGTAACAAATATTAACTCTGTCTTCCCAAGTTTTCATGTTAAGCAATGAATAAATGTCAGAATTTGTTGTTTCTGCCTCTTCTGCATTGTGTATTCCATTGGGCTATTTTCTGCTGTTTGCAAACCTGTTTCAATCTCTCTTTGCACTGCCTCATTATATGTCCACTCCTGTGGCCAAGGTAACATCATATTTTTTTAAACTTCCAATCGCTAAAAAGCTGATTGTTTCCACATCGAATAAAGTTGTTCTTCGAATTAGCTGCTAAATTATTTCTCCTTATTTTTCGGTTAGCGGTGGGGGGGGTGGGGCTGTTTCCTGCTTCTCGGTGGACTCTCGCTTTCTCGCGCCACTTCCGGCCGACTGTTGCTGCCCGATTTGGAGGACGGCACCATTTTGCGCCCTCTGTATCGCTTCTGAATCTCTTACAGCGCTTTCCATGGCCAGCGCTATTTCTAACGCCTTCTTCAAATCCCGATTCACTTCAGCCAGCAATCTCCTCTGAATAGGGCCCTCTTTCACACCACATGCTGAGCCATCTCTGAGCATGTCGTTCAGAGTCTCACCAAACTCACCGTGTTCCGTTACTTGCTTCAGATCCAGCACACGGCCAGCAGTTGACTCTCCCAGGGCTCTATTTAGCCAATTGCATCATGACCGAGGGCTTGGGTTCAAAATGTCCCTTTACAGATTCCACCAATTCTCCGAAATTCTTCGAATCTGGGGCACTGTTGATTGGCCGGCCAGCGTGACACGCTCACTGGAAGGCTCAGCGCTGCCGGGGTGGGGGGCGGGAGGAGGGCGGGCACTGAAATCAGGCGCTATTTCACGCTTCAGCATGTCAGCCGAGCGGAATGTTCTACCCTCATCTTATTCACAATACAGCCAGCAGCCACCGCACGTGTGCTTTTAACTCCATCTCTAACTCCACACTGACTGTGGAGGTCACCCGCGCTGCTAACACATTAGCTTACACAGATCATGTGATCCTACATCACAGGACTATTCTTAAAGTTACAGTCCAACATTTAACGAAGCCATAATTACGGCAGTGTCAAGCTTCTTGTGTGTTGCCTCATCCAAGGAAGTGGGGAGTATTCCATCACAATCCCGATTTGTGCCTTGTAGATGGTGAACAAGCTTTGTGGAGTCAGGAGGTGACTCACTCGTTGCAGGATTCCCAGCCTCTGACCTGCTCCTGTAGCCACAGTATTTATATGGCTAGTCCAGTTCAGTTTCTCAATAATGAGTTTTTGGGTGCTTTACTCTGTATCTAACCCCATGCTGTACCTGTCCTGGGAGTGTTTGTTGGAGACAGTGTAGAGTGAGCTTTACTCTGTATCTAACCCCGTGCTGTACCTGTCCTGGGATTGTTTGATGGGGACAGTGTAGAGGGAGCTTTACTCTGTATCTAACCCCGTGCTGTACCTGTCCTGGGAGTGTTTGATGGGGACAGTGTAGAGGGAACTTTACTCTGTATCTAACCCCGTGCTGTACCTGTCCTGGGAATGTTTGATGGGGACAGTGTAGAGTGAGCTTTACTCTGTATCTAACCCCGTGCTGTACCTGTCCTGTGAGTGTTTGATGGGGACAGTGTAGAGTGAGCTTTACTCTGTATCTAACCCCGTGCTGTACCTGTCCTGTGAGTGTTTGATGGGGACAGTGTAGAGTGAGCTTTACTCTGTATCTAACCCCGTGCTGTACCTGTCCTGGGAGTGTTTGATGGAGACAGTGTAGAGGGAGCTTTACTCTGTATCTAACCCCGTGCTGTACCTGTCCTGGGAATGTTTGATGGGGACAGTGTAGAGGGAGCTTTACTCTGTATCTAACACCGTGCTGTACCTGTCCTGGGAGTGTTTGATGGGGACAGTGTAGAGGGAGCTTTACTCTGTATCTAACCCCGTGCTGTACCTGTCCTGGGAGTGTTTGATGGGACAGTGTAGAGGGAGCTTTACTCTGTATCTAACCCTGTGCTGTACCTGTCCTGGGAGTGTTTGATGGGACAGTGTAGAGGGAGCTTTACTCTGTATCTAACCCCGTGCTGTACCTGTCCTGGGAGTGTTTGATGGGAACAGTGTACAGGGAGATTTACTCTGTGTCTGGTTTGACCGGGACACTACCCTATTACATTGTAATAAGCTGAATTTTTGAAGTTATTTAAAATATCTGTTTAATGCTTTGCCGCTTCCCTCTGTAGGACTGTGTGTGTGTGACAGAGTGCAATGTCTATAATTCACAATAAAATTAAATGCTGATTTCAACGATGAATCTGTGTTCTTTATTTATGCCAACACTGATCCTATGGCCAGGGTAAGTTTGATCTATCTGGCAAAGATGCAGTTGGTATCAACTGCAGTTCCCAGCCCAGCTCTCTGCTTACCCCTCACAACCACCCCAACACCCCAAACTCACTGACCACACTGGCTCCCAGTCAAGCAACACCTCAATTTTAAAAGTCTCATCCTTATTTTCCAATCCCTCCTTGGCCTCACCTCCCTCCCTACCTCTGTAACCTCTTCCAGCCCCCACAACCCTCCAAGATCTCTGTGCTCCTCCAATTCCAGCTTCTTAAGCATCCCCCAATTCCCATTGTTCCACCATTGGTGACCTTGCCTTCAGCTGCCTGGGGGCCCTGAGCTCCGGAATCCCCTCCCTAAACCTCTCCACCCTCTCTCTCTCCTTTAAAAGGCTCCTTAAAACCGACCTCTTTGACCAAGCTTTAGGTCACCTGACAATATCTGGTTTTCTGTCAAATTTAGTCTAATTCTACCCCTGTGAAGACACCTGGGATGTTTTACAAACATGAATTAGGAGCAGGAGTAGGCCACTCAGCCCATCGAGCCTGCTCTGCCACTCTATACAATCATGGTTGATCTGTCTGTAACCTCAACTCCACATTCCCGCCTACCCCCAATAACCTTTCACCCCCTTGTTAATCAAGAATCTATCTAGCTCTGCCTTAAAAATATTCAAAGGCTCTGCTTCCACTGCCTTTGGAGGAAGAGAGTTCCAAAGACTCTCAACCCTCTGAGAAAAAATATTTCTCCTCATCTCTGTCTTAAATGAGTGAGCCCTTATTTTTAAACAGTTCTAGATTTTAAACAGTTCTAGTTCTAGATTCTCCCACAAGAGGAAACAACCTCTCCACATCCACCCTCTCAGTACTGAGGGAACTTTTTATTCATTTTACAGGATGTGGGCATCAATGACTAGACCAGAATTTATTGCCCATCCCTAATTGCCCTTGAGAAGGTGGGGGTGAGCTGCCTTCTTGAACTGCTGCAGTCCATGTGGTGTAGGTACACCCACATTGCTGTTAGGGAGAGAGTTTCAGGATTTTGACCCAGCAACACTGAAGGAACAGTGATATATTTCCAAGTCAGGATGGTGAGTGACTTGGAGGGGAACTTCCAGGTGGTGGTGTTCCCATGTGTCTGCTGCCCTTGTCCTTCTAGGTGATAGTGGTCGTGGGTTTGGAAGGTGCTGTCAAAGGAGCCTTGGTGAATTCCTGCAGTGCATCTTGTAGATGGTACACACACTGCTGCTACTGTGCGTCGGTGGTGGAGGGAGTGAATGTTTGTGGATGGGGTGCCAATCAAGCAGGGCTGCTTTGTCCTGGATGGTGTCGAGTTTCTTGAGTGTTGTTGGAGCTGCACTCATCCAGGCAAGTGGGGAATATTCCATCACACTCCTGACTTGTGCCTTGTAGATGTTGGACAGACTTTGGGGAGTCAGAAGGTGAGTTACTCACCGCAGGATTCTTAGTCTCTGACCTGCTCTTGTAGCCATAGTATTTATATGGCTAGTCTAGTTCAGTTTCTGGCCAATGTAACCCCCAAGATGTTGATAGTGTGGGATTCAGTGATGGTAGTGTTTAAACGTCAAGGGGTGATGGTCAGATTCTCTCTTGTTGGAGATGGTCATTACCTGGCACTTGTGTGGTGCGAATGTTACTTGCCACTTGTCAGCCCAAGCCTGGATATTGTCCAGGTCTTGCTGCATTTGGACATGGACTTCTTCAGTATCTGAGGAGTAGTTGCAAATGGTGCTGAATATCGTGCAAACATCAGTGAACATCAAAGAACAAAGAATAAAGAAAAGTACACCACAGGAACAGGCCCTTCGGCCCTCCAAGCCTGCGCCGATCATATTGCCCATCAAACTAAAACATTTTGCACTTCTGGGGTCCGTATCCCTCTATTCCCATCCTATTCATGGATTTGTCAAGCTGCCACTATCGTACCTGCTTCCACCACCTCCTCTGGCAGCGCATTCCAGATACTCACTACCCTCTGTGTAAAATACTTGCCCCGCACATCTCCTCTATAGTTTTCTCCTCTCACCTTAAATCTATGTCCTCTAGTAATTGACTCTTCCACCCTGGGAAAAAGCTTCTGACTATCTACTCTGTCCGTAATTTTGTAAACTTCTATCAAGTCGCCCCTCAATCTCCGTATCTTCTGACCTTATGGTGGAAGGAAGGTCATTGATGAAGCAGCTGAAGATGGTTGGGCCAAAGACACTACCCTGAGGAACTCCAGCAATGATGTCCTGACTGACCTCCAACAACCACAACCATCTTCCTTTGTGCTAGGTATGACTCCAACCAGCAGAGAGTTTCCCCCCGATTCCCATTGACTCCAGTTTTGCTAGGGCTCCTTGATGTCACACTCGGTCAAATGCTGCCTTGATGTCAAGGGCAGTCACCCTCACCTCACCTTAGGAGTTCAGCTCTTTTGTCCATGTTTGAACTGAGGCTGTAATGAGGTCAGGAGCTGAGTGACCCTGGTGGAATCCAAACTGGGCATCAGTGAGCAGGTTATTACTAAGCAAGTGCCGCTTGATAGCACTGTTGATGACCCCTTCCATTACTTTACTGATGATCGAGAGTAGACTGATGGGGCGGTAATTGGCCGGGTTGGATTTGTCCTGCTTTTTATGTACAGGACATACCTGGGCAATTTTCCACATAGCCGGGTAGATGCCAGTGTCGTAGCTGTACTGGAACAGCTTGGCTAGGGGCACGGCAGGTTCTGGAGCACAAGTCTTCAGTACTATTGCTGGAATATTGTCAGGGCCCATAGCATTTGCAGTATCCAATGGCTTCAGCTGTTTCACGTGGAGTGAATCGAATTGGATGAAGACTGGCATCTGTGATGCTGGGGACCTCCAGAGGAGGCCGAGCTGGATCATCCACTTGGCACTTCTGGCTGAAGATTGTTGTGAATGCTTCAGCCTTATCTTTTGCACTGATGTGCTGGGCTCCCCCATCATTGAGGATGGGGATATTTGTGGAGCCTCCTCCTCCTGAGTTGTTTAATTGTGCACCACCATTCATGAATGGATGTGGCAGGACTGCAGAACTTAGATCTGATCCATTGGTTGTGAGATTGCTTAGATCTGTCTATCACTTGCTGCTTATGCTGTTTGGCATGCAAGTAGTCCTGTGTTATAGCTTCACCAGGTTGACACCTCATTTTTAGGTATGCCTGGTGCTGTTCCTGGCATGTCCTCCTGCACTCTTCATTGAACCAGGGTTGATCCCCTGGCTTGATTGTAATGGTAGAGTGGGGGATATGCTGGGCCATGAGGTTACAGATTGAGTTTGAGTACAGTTCTGCTGCTGCTGATGGCCCACAGCACCTCATGGATGCCCAGTCTCGAGTTGCTAGATCTGTTTGAAATCTATCCCGTTTAGCACAGCGGTAGTGCCACACAACACGATGGAGGGATCCTCAATGTGAAAGTGGGACTTCATCTCCACAATGACTGTGCGGTGGTCACTCCTACCGATACTGTCATGGACAGATGCATCTGTGGCAGGCAGGTTGGTGAGGGTGAGGTCAAGTATGTTTTTCCCTCTTGTTAGTTCCCTCACCACCTGCTGCAGACCCAGTTTAGCAGCTATGTCCTTTAGGACTCGGCCAGCTCGGTCAGTAGTGGTGCTACCGAGCCACTCTTGGTGGTGGACATTGAAGCCCCCACCCAGAGTACATTCTGCCCCTTGCCACCCTCAGTGCTTCCTCCAAGTGATGTTCAACATGAAGGAGGCACTGATTCATCAGCTGAGGGAGGGCGGTATGAGGTAATCAGCAGGAGGTTTCTTTGCCCATGTTTGATCTGATGCCATGAGACTTCATGGGGTCTGGAGTCAATGTTGAGGATCCCAGGGCAGCTCCCTCCTGACCATATATCACTGTGCAGCCCGCTCTACTGGGTCTGTCCTGCCAGTAGAACAGGATATAAAAACATAGAAAATAGGAAATAGGAGGCCACTCGGCCCTTCAAGCCTGCTCCACCATTCATTAAGATCATGGCTGATCCTCTATCTCAACACCATACTCCTGCTCTCTCCCCATACCCTTTGATGCCACTGGAGTCTAGAAATCTATCTATTTCCTTCTTCAATATATTCAATAATTTGGCCTCCACAGCCTCTTGCTAGAGAATTCCACAAGTTCACCAGAAGAAGTTTCTCCTCATCTCTGTTCTAAACAGCCTACCCTGTATCCTGAGATTGTGGATTGTGACCCCTTGTTCTCGACTGCCAACCCCCCACCCCAGCCAGAGGAAACCTCATCCCTGCATCCAGTCTGTCCAGCCCTGTCAGAGGTTTATAAGTTTTAATGAGATCCCCTCTCATTCTTCTAAACTCCAGTGAATACAGACCTGCTCGGCCCAATCTTTCCTCATACCACAATCCTGCCATCCCAGGAATCAGTCTGGTGAATGTTCCCTGCACTCCCTCTATGGTAAGTGTATCATTTCTTGGGTAAGGTGTGGTCTCAGCAAGGCCCTGTACAGCTGCAGTTAGACATACTTGCTCCTGTACTCAAGTCCTTTCACAATGAAGGCCAACATACCATTTACCTTCTTAACTGCTTGCTGCACCTGCATGCTTGCTCTCACTGACTGGTGTACAAGGACACTCAGGTCCCTTTGTACAAGAACATTTTCCAATCTGTCAACATTTAAATAATACTCTGCCTTTCTGTTTTCCCTACAGTAATACTAATTTCCTTCAATTCCTCCTTCTCACTAGAGCCTTGGTTCCCTTGTATTCCTGGGAGATTATTTGTGTCTTCCTCCATCAAGACAGAACTCAAGTAATTGTTTAATTGCTCTGCCATTTCCATGTTCTCTATTATAAATTTTCCTGTTTCAGACTGTAAGGGACCTACATTTGTCTTCACTAATCTTATTCTTTTCACACACTGATGGAAGCTTTGTCAGTCCGCTTTTATGTTTCTTGCAAGTTTACTCTCATATTCTATTTTTCCCCTCTTAATCAATCTCTTGGTCCTCCTTTGCTGAATTCTAAGCTGCTCTCAATCCTCAGGGTTATTACTTTTTCGAGCAACTTTATATGACTCCTCTTTGGATCTAATACTATCCCTAATTTCTTTTGTTAGCCCTGGTTGGGCCACTTTTTCTGTTGTGCTTTTGAGCCAGAAAGGGATGTATAACTGTTGCAATGCAGATATTCGTTCCTTAAATATTAGCCATTGTCTGCCCAACATAATGTCTTTTAATGAAGTTCCCCAATCTATCTTGGCCAATTCACACCTCATTCCTTCGTAGTTTCCTTTGTTAAGATTTAGGAACCTAGTTTCAGATTGGCTATTTCACTTTCCATCCTAATAAAGGATTCTATCATGTTATGGTCACTGTTCCCTAAAGGACCCCACACAACAGGATTATTCATTAACCCCTTCTCATTGCACAATACCAAACTGAGGATAGCCTGTTCTCTAGTCGGTTCCTTAACTTACTGGTCTAAAAAACCATCTCATACTCACTCCAGGATTTCATCCGCCACGGTATTATTGCTAATTTGGTTTGCCCAGTCTATGTGTAAAGTCACCCATGATTACTGGTATATGCATCTCTAATTTCCTGTTTAATGCTGCCTCCTACCTATCACAACTGTGTGGAGACCTATATACAACTCCCACTAATGTTTTTCATCCCTCATTGCTTCTTAGTTCCACCCAGACTGATTCTACACCTAGATTTTCTGAGCCAATATCCACCCTCACTATCGGCCTGATTTCATCCATAACTAACAATGCCACACCATCTCCTTTCCCTTTTTACCTGTCTGTCCTAAATATCGGGTATCCTTGGATATTCAGTTCCCAGCCTTGGTCACCTTGCAACCATGTCTCCATAATCACAATCATATCATACCCATTTATTTTCACTGTTAATTCAGTTAAATGGCAGTTGCGGGGGTGAAGTGCTTCACCTGTGAGATGTGGGAAATCTAGGATGCTTCAAGTGTCCTGGACGACTACATCTGCAGGAAGAGTACCCGACTGCAGCTCCTCACAGACCCACATGGATCAGTTGGAGCAGCAGTTGGATGCACTTAGGAGCATTCAGGTGGTGGAAAGCGTCATTGACAGGAGTTTTACAGACGTGGTCACACCCAAGGTACAGACAGATAGATGGGTGACCACTAGAAGGGGCAGGCAGTCAGTGCAGAAATCCCCTGTGGCTGTCCCCCTCTCACACAGGTATACTGTTTTGGATACTATTGGGGGTGATGGCCTATCAGGGGAAAACAACAGCAGTGGCCAGAGCAGTGGCACCACGGCTGGCTCTGTTGTTCAGCCGGGGTGGGGGGTCAAAGCACAGAAGAGCTATTGTCATAGGGGACTTTATAGTCAGGGGCTCAGATAGGCACTTCATTTGTGAAAGAGACACCAGGATGGTATGTTGCCTCCCTGGTGCCAGGGTCCAGGATGTCTCTGATCGGGTATGGGACATTCTGAAGGGGGAAGGAGAACAGCCAGAGGTCGTGGTACACATTGGTACTAACAACATAGGCAGGAAGAGTGACGTGGTCCTGCAGCGGGAGCTCAGGGAGTTAGGCAGAAAGTTAAAAAACAGGACCTCTAGGGTTGTAATCTCAGGATTACTCCCTGTGCCACGTGCCAGTGAGGCTTAAAATAGGAAAATAGTGCAGCTGAACACGTGGCTGAACAGATGGTGTAGGAGGGAGGGTTTCCGATATCTGGATCATTGGGATCTCTTCCGGGGCAGGTGGGACCTGTACAAGAAGGACGGGTTGCATCTAAACTGGAGGGGCACCAATATCCTGGCTGCCAGGTTTGCTAGTGTCACTCGGGAGGGTTTAAACTAGTATGGCAGGGGGGTGGGAACCAGAGCCATTGGTCAGCAGGTGATATAAATCACTGGGAACCAGTGAATATGGCCAGTAGGATTAAGAGGAAGAGCAGGCAGGGAGAAATTACTGAACACGGTGGGACTGGGGGTCTGAAATGCATATGTTTCAATGCGAGAAGTATAACAGGCAAGGCAGATGAGCTTAGAGCTTGGATTAGTACTTGGGACTATGATGTTATTGCTATTACAGAGACTTGGTTGAAGGATGGACAGATAAACGTTCCAGGATTTAGATGTTTCAGGCAGGATAGAGAGGGATGTGGAAGAGGTTGGGGAGTTGCACTGCTGGTTAAGTGGAATATCACAGCTGTACGACAGGAGGACATCTCGGTGGGCTCATGCAGCGAGGCAATATGGGTAGAGCTCCGGAATAGGAAGGGTTCAGTCACAATGTTGGCCTCCCAATTGCCGACGGGAGATTGAGGAACAGTAATGTAGGCAGATTTTGGAAAGATGTAAGAGCAATAGGGTTGTTGTGGTGGGTGATTTTGACTGGGAATCACTTAGTGCTATGGGTTTGGATGGTGCAGAATTTGTAAGGTGCATCCAGGAGGGCTTCCTGAGACAATATGTAGATAGTCCAACTAGGGAAGGGGCAATACTGGACCTGGTATTAGGGAATGAACCCGCCCAGGTGGTCGAAGTTTCAGTAGGGTAGCATTCTGGGAAAAGTGACCATAATTCAGTAAGTTTCAAGGTACTGGTGGATAAGGATAACAGGAGTCCTTGGGATAAGGTGCTTAATTGGGGGATGGCTAATTATAACAATATTAGGCAGGAACTGAGGAATCTAGACTTGAGGCGAATGTTTGAGGGCAAATCAACTACTGACGTGTGGGGGGGGGTGCTTTCAAATGTCAGTTGATAAGATTTCAGGATTGGCATGTTCCTGCTAGGATGAAGGATAAGTATAACAAGTTTCAGGAACCTTGGATAACGAAGGATATTGTGGGATTGGTCAAAAAGAAAAGGAAAGCATTCATAAGGGCTAGAAGGCTGGGAACAGATGAAGCCCATGGAGAATATAAAGAAAGTAGGAAGAAACTTAAGCAAGGAGTCAGGAGGGCTAAAAGGGGTCATGAAAGGTCATTGGGAACTGGGATTAACGAAAATCCCAAGGTCTTTTATACATATGTAAAGGGCAAGAGGGTAGCCAGGGAAAGGGTGGGCCCACTCAGGGACAGAGGTGGGAATCTGTGTGTGGAGCCAGAAGAAATGGGAGAGATACTGAATGAATACTTCTCATTCTCATTCACCAAAGAGAAGGACTTAGTGGTCGATTTGTCTAGGGAAGAGTGTGTAGATAGCCTGGATCATGCTGAGATCAAAAAAGAGGTGTTAGGCGTCTTGAAGAACGTTAAGGTGGATAAATCCCCAGGGCCAGGTGGGATCAACCCCAGAGTACTGAGGGAGGCAAGGGAGGAGATTGCTGGGGCCTTGACAGAAATCTTTGTATCCTCACTGGCTACGAGTGAGGTCCCAGAGGACTGGAGAATGGCCAATGTTGTTCCATTGTTTAAGAAGGGTAGCAGGGATAATCCAGGAAATTACAGACCGGTGAGCCTTACGTCAGTGGTAGGGAAATTATTGGATAAGATTCTTCATGACCGGATTTACTACCATTTGGAAGCAAATGGGCGTATTAGTGACAGGCAGCATGGTTTTGTGAAGGGGAGGTCGTGTCTCACTAACTTGATCGAGTTTTTTGAGGCAGTGACAAAGATGATCAAATATGGAAGGGCAGTGGATGTTATATACATGGATTTCAGTAAGGCCTTTGACAAGGTCCCTCATGACAGACTGGTACAGAAGGTAAAGTCGCACAGGATCAGAGGTGAGCTGGCAAGATGGATACAGAATTGGCTTGGTTATAGAAGACAGAGGATAGCAGTGGAAGGGTGCTTTTCTGAATGGAGAGCTGTGACTAGTGGAGTTCTGCAGGGATCAGTGCTGGGACCTTTGCTGTTTGTAGTATACATAAATGATTTGGAGGAAAATGTAACTGGGGTAATTAGTAAGTTTGCAGATGACACTAAGGTTGGAGGAGTTGCAGATAGTGAAGACGATTGTCAAAGGATACAATGGGATATAGATCGGTTGGAGATTTGGGCGGAGAAATGGAAGATGGAGTTTAATCTGGACAAATGCAAGGTAATGCATTTTGGAAGGTCTAATACAAGTAGGAATTATACAGTAAATGACAGAACCCTTAGGTGCATTGGCGGGCAGAGGGATCTGGGTGTACATGTCCACAGGTCACTGAAAGTGGCAACGCAGGTGGATAAGGTAGTCAGGAAAGCATATGGCATGCTTGCCTTCATTGGCAGGGGTATTGAGTATAAAAGCTGGGAAGTCATGCTGCAGCTGTATAGAACCTTGGTTAGGCCACACTTGGAATATTGCGTGCAATTCTGGTCACCACATTACCAGAAGGATATGGAGGCGTTGGAGAGGGTGCAAAGGAGGTTTACCAGGATGCTGCCTGGTCTGGAGGTTATTAGCTATGAGGAGAGGTTGGAGAAACTCGGATTGTTCTCACTAGAGCGACGGAGATTGAGGAGCGACTTGATAGAAGTTTACAAAATTATGAGTGGCATGGACAGAGTAGATAGTCAGAAGATTTTTCCCAGGGTGGAAGAGTCAATTACTAGGGGACATAGATTTAAGGTGAGAGGAGAAAACTATAGAGGAGATGTGTGGGGCAAGTATTTTACACAGAGGGTAGTGAGTGTCCGGAATATCGCATGAATAAGATGGGAATAGAGGGATACGGACCCCGGAAGTGCAAAATGTTTTAGTTTGACGGGCAATATGATCGGCGCAGGCTTGGAGGGCCGAAGGGCCTGTTCCTGTGCTGTACTTTTCTTTATTCTTTGTTCTTTGTAGTTTGTCTATCTTATTGTGAATTCTCCTTTGCATTCATACAATGCCTCTAGACTTGTCTTTTTAACATTTTTACCCATTTTTTTTGTTCTATGGCCCTATTTGCTGCTAGCCCTAGTTTCCTCCGCCTTTCACTTTCTATTTTTCTGTCTTTCAATCCCTAACTTTGTTTCCCTCTCCTGTGTCTCACCGCTCAGGTTCCCATCCCCCGACCAAACTAATTTAAACCTTCCCCTCAACACTAGCGAGTGTTGGATATTGTGTGGATATTGGTTCCAGTTCTGCTGGGGTGCAACCCGCCCAGTTTGTACAGGTCCCATCTTCCTCAGAATCAGTCCCAAAGCATCAGGAATGTAAATCCTTCCCTCTGCTACACCATCTCTCCAGCCACGCATTCACCTGGTCTATTCTCCTATTCTGGATCTCGCTAGCACGTGGCACTAGGAGTAATCCTGACATTACTATCTTTGAGATCCTGCTTTTTAATTTATGGTCCTAGCTCCCTATATTCTGTTTTCAGGCCCTCATCCCTCTTTTTACCTATGACATTGGTACTGATATGGACCATGACCTCTGGCCGTTCACCCTCCCCCTTCAGAATGTCCTGCAGTCACTCAGTGACATCCTTGAGCCTGTCACCAGGGAGGCAGCATACCATCCTGGTGTCAGGTCTACAGCTGCAGAAATGCCCGTCTGTTCCTCTTATGATAGAATCCCCTATAACTATTGCTCTCCCACTCTTTTTTTCTCCCTCCTGTGTAGCTGAGTCACTCGTGGTGCCAAGGACTTGGCTCTTGCTGCATTCCCTGGAGAAACCATCTCCCCCAGCAGTATCCAAAATGGAGAATCTGTTGGAGAGGGACATGGACCCATGGGACTCCTGCACTACCTGCCTGGTGCTTTTACTCTGTCTGCCAATCACCCTTCCCCTTTCTGCCTGTGCACTCTTTACCTGCAATATGACCATCTCACGGTACATGCTATCCATGAAGATCTCTGCCCTGTGGATGCTCCACAGGGACTCCATCTGCAGCTCCAGCTCCAAAACACAGATTTCAAGGAGCTGTAGCTGAAGTCACTTCCTACACATATGGTCACCCTGGACATTGGAAGTGTCTTTGACTTCGCACATTGCACAGGAGGAGCATTCCACTTTGCTGAGCTGCCCCACCATGGCTTACCTTTGAATTACTCCCTTTACTTTTACTTCCTCTAGTTTAGAGAATATTAAGGACAGAAGAAATACTCACAAGGTCCTACTCCCCAAAGCTGCTGAGCTTCTTCCTGAGGAAAGGTAGAAAATGAAAGGATCACCTCCTTCCCTCTTCAGTGAACTCCCTCTCTCACCAAACCCCAACTGAGGCATTCTAAAGCAGCCTAAAGCAGCTCTCCAGTGCAGACAAAAGCGACACTGTAGTTGGCTTCCTTTTATGCTGCCTGACTCGAGCTTCTGAAAACCTGTTTAAGCCAGTTAACTAATTAACTAGATGCAGCTGCAATCAGAGCCTGGATCACCCGGTATTAAAGCTAGACTAAAACTCACTTTCTCCAAACCCAAAGAGTGACTTTTAGTTAATTGCTAAATTAAAGAGAGACTAGACTTGAGGTAGAAATTAATCCTTTAAAGTCTCGGTCTCGCCAAACTCTAATACAGCCCAAAGCAGTACTCCAAGGATGGTGATGGTGGAGTGTGCGATATTATCTGTAAGGTATGATTCCGTGAGGATGACTAGGTCAGGCTGGTGCTTGACTAGTCTGTGAGACAGCTCTGCCAATTTTGGCACTAGCCCACAGATGTTAGTAAGGAGGACTTTGCAGGGTTGACAGGGCTGAGTTTGCTGTTTGTCTTTTTATTGGCTCTGCAGCGGTTTGTTACAACTGAGTGGCTTGCTAGGCCAATTTCAGAGGGACATGAAGGGTCAACCACATCGCTGTGGGTCTGGAGTCACATGTAGGCCAGACCGGGTAAGGACGGCAGATTTCCTTCCCTAAAGGCTATGAGTGAACCAGATGGGATTTTACAACAATCATTGTAATCATAAGACTTTTAACTCCAAATATGTTTGTAACAGAAATCCCATCATCTGCGATTGGGATACGAACTCGGGTCCCCAGAATATTACCGTGCGAAACTGGATTGCCAGTCTGGTGACAATAAAATACTGCTAATGCGCAGTGCTGCACTGTTGGAGGTTCAGTCCTGAGGGAGTGCCGCACTGCCGGAAGCTCAGTACTGAGGGAGTGCTGCACTGTCAGAGGGTCAGTACTGAGGGAGTGCTGCAATGTCAGAGCGTCAGTACTGAGGGAGTGCCGCACTGCCAGAGGGTCAGTACTGAGGGAGTGCTGCACTGTTGGAGTTTCAGTCCTGAGGGAGTGCCGCACTGCCGGAGGGTCAGTACTGAGGGAGTGCCGCAATACCAGAGGGTCAGTACTGAGGGAGTGCTGCACTGTCAGAGCGTCAGTAATGAGGGAGTGCTGCACTGTTGGAAGGTCAGTACTGAGGGAGTGCTGCAATGTCAGAGGGTCAGTACTGAGGGAGTGCTGCACTGTCAGAGGGTCAGTTCTGAGGGAGTGCTGCACTGACAGAGGGTCTGTACTGAGGGAGTGCTACACTGTAACAGGGTCAGTGCTCAAGGAGTGCTGCACTGTCTGACTGTCAGTACGGAGTGAGTGCTGCACTGTCGGAGGATCAGTACTGAGGGAGTGCTGCACTGTCAGAGGGTCAGTACTGAGGGAGTGCTGCACTGTTGGAAGGTCAGTACTGAGGGAGTGCTGCAATGTCAGAGGGTCAGTACTGAGGGAGTGCTGCACTGTCAGAGGGTCAGTTCTGAGGGAGTGCTGCACTGACAGAGGGTCAGTACTGAGGCAGTGCTGCCCTGTCAGAGGGTCAGTACTGAGGGAGTGCTGCACTATCAGAGGGTCAGGACTGAGGGAGTGCTGCACTGTCAAAGAGTCAGTTCAGAGGGAGTGCTGCACTGTCAGAGGGTCTGGACTGAGTGAGTGCTGCACTGTCAGAGAGTCAGTATTGAGGGAGTGCTGCACTGTCAGCGGGTCAGTACTGAGGGAGTGATGCACTGTCAGAGGGTCAGTACTGAGTGAGTGCTGCACTGTCTGAGAGTCAGTACTGAGGGAGTGCTGCACTCACAGAGAGTCAGTACTGAGGGAATGCTGCACTGTCAGTGGGTCAGTACTGAGGGAGTGCTGCACTGTCAGAAGGTCAGTTCTGAGGGAGTGCTGCACTGTCAGAGGGTCAGGTCTCAGGGAGTACTGCATTGTCAGAGGGTCTGTACTGAGGGAGTGCTGCACTGTCAGAGGGTCAGTGCTCAGGGACTGCTGCACTGTCTGACTGTCAGTACTGAGGGAGTGCTGCACTGCCAAAGGGTCATTACTGAGGGAGTGCTGCAATGTTGGAGGTTCAGTCCTGAGGGAGTGTCGCCCTGCCAGAGGGTCTAATGAGGGAGTGCTGCACAGTCAGAGGGTCAGTACTGAGGGAGTGCTGCGCTGTTGGAGTTTCAGTCTTGAGGGAGTGCCGCACTGCCGGAGGGTCAGTACTGAGGGAGTGCTGCACTGTTGGAGTTTCAGTACTAAGGGAGTGCTGCACTGTCAGAGGGTCTGTACTGAGGGAGTGCTGCACTGTCAGAGGGTCAGTACTGAGGGAGTGCTGCACTGTCGGAGGGTCTGGTTTGAGGGAGTGCTGCACTGTCAGAGGGTCAGTGCTCAGGGACTGCTGCACTGTCTGACTGTCAGTACTGAGGGAGTGCTGCACTGCCAAAGGGTCATTACTGAGGGAGTGCTGCAATGTTGGAGGTTCAGTCCTGAGGGAGTGTCGCCCTGCCAGAGGGTCTAATGAGGGAGTGCTGCACAGTCAGAGGGTCAGTACTGAGGGAGTGCTGCGCTGTTGGAGGTTCAGTCTTGAGGGAGTGCCGCACTGCCGGAGGGTCAGTACTGAGGGAGTGCTGCACTGTTGGAGTTTCAGTACTAAGGGAGTGCTGCACTGTCAGAGGGTCTGTACTGAGGGAGTGCTGCACTGTCAGAGGGTCAGTACTGAGGGAGTGCTGCACTGTCGGAGGGTCAGTAATGAGGGAGTGCTGCACTGTCTGTCTGTCAGTACGAAGTGAGTGCTGCACAGTCGGAGGATCAGTACTGAGGGAGTGCTGCACTGTGAGAGGGTCAGTACTGAGGGAGTGCTGCACTGTAAGAGTCAGGTCTGAGTGAGTGCTGCACTGTCAGAGGATCTGTACTGAGGGGGTGCTGCACTGTCAGAGGGTCAGTACTGAGGGAGTGCTGCATTTTCAGAGGGTCAGTACTCAGGGAGTGCTGCATTGTCGGAGGGCCAGTACAGAGGGAGTGCTGCACTGTCAGAGGATCTGTACTGAGGTAGTGCTGCATTTGCAGAGGGTCAGTACTCAGGGAGTGCTGCATTGTCGGAGGGCCAGTACAGAGGGAGTGCTGCACTGTCAGAGAGTCAGTTCTGAGGGAGTGCTGCACTGTCAGAGGGTCTGTACTGAGGGAGTGCTGCACTGTCAGAGAGTGAGTAATGAGGGAGTGCTGCACTGTTGGAGGGTCAGTACTGAGGGAGTGTCGCACTGCCAGAGGGTCTAATGAGGGAGTGCTGCACAGTCAGAGGGTCAGTACTGAGGGAGTGCTGCGCTGTTGGAGGTTCAGTCTTGAGGGAGTGCCGCACTGCCGGAGGGTCAGTACTGAGGGAGTGCTGCACTGTTGGAGTTTCAGTACTAAGGGAGCGCTGCACTGTCAGAGGGTCTGTACTGAGAGAGTGCTGCACTTTTGGAGGGTCAGTACTGAGGGAGTGCTGCACTGTTGGAGTTTCAGTACTAAGGGAGTGCTGCACTGTCAGAGGGTCTGTACTGAGGGAGTGCTGCACTGTCAGAGGGTCAGTACTGAGGGAGTGCTGCACTGTCGGACGGTCAGTAATGAGGGAATGCTGCACTGTCTGACTGTCAGTACAAATGACTGCTGCACTGTCGGAGGATCAGTACTGACGGAGTGCTGCACTGTCAGAGGGTCAGTACTGAGGGAGTTCTGAACTGTGAGAGGGTCAGTACTGAGGGAGCGCTGCACTGTAAGAGTCAGTTCTGAGTGAGTGCTGCACTGTCAGAGGATCTGTACAGAGGGAGTGCTGCATTTTCAGAGGGTCAGACTCAGGGAGTGCTGCACTGTCGGAGGGTCAGTACTGAGGGACTGCTGCACTGTCAGAGAGTCAGTTCTGATTGAGTGCTGCACTGTCAGAGGGTCTGTACTGAGTGAGTGCTGCACTGTCAGAGAGTGAGTACGGAGGGAGTGCTGCACTGTTGGAGGGTCAGTACTGAGGGAGTGCTGCACTGTCGGAGGATCAGTACTGAGGGAGTGCTGCACTGTCTGACGGTCAGTACTGAGGGAGTGCTGCCCTGTCAGAGAGTCAGTACTGAGGGAATGCTGCACTGTCAGAGGGTCAGTACTGAGGGAGTGCAGCACTGTCAGAGGGTCAGTACTGAGGGAGTGCTGCACTGTCAGAGGGTCAGTACTGAGGGAGTGCTGCACTGTTGGAGTTTCAGTACTAAGGGAGTGCTGCACTGTCAGAGGGTCTGTACTGAGGGAGTGCTGCACAGTCAGAGGGTCAGTACTGAGGGAGTGCTGCACTGTCGGAGGGTCAGTAATGAGGGACTGCTGCACTGTCTGACTGTCAGTACGAAGTGAGTGCTGCACAGTCGGAGGATCAGTACTGAGGGAGTGCTGCACTGTAAGAGTCAGGTCTGAGTGAGTGCTGCACTGTCAGAGGATCTGTACTGAGGGAGTGCTGCACTGTCAGAGGGTCAGTACTGAGGGAGTGCTGCATTTTCAGAGGGTCAGTACTCAGGGAGTGCTGCATTGTCGGAGGGTCAGTACAGAGGGAGTGCTGCACTGTCAGATGATCTGTACTGAGGGAGTGCTGCATTTTCAGAGGGTCAGTACTCAGGGAGTGCTGCATTGTCGGAGGGTCAGTACAGAGGGAGTGCTGCACTGTCAGAGAGTCAGTTCTGAGGGAGTGCTGCACTGTCAGAGGGTCTGTACTGAGGGAGTGCTGCACTGTCAGAGAGTGAGTACTGAGGGAGTGCTGCACTGTTGGAGGGTCAGTACTGAGGGAGTGCTGCACTGTCTGACTGTCAGTACGGAGTGAGTGCTGCACTGTCGGAGGATCAGTACTGAGGGAGTGCTGCACTGTCTGACGGTCAGTACTGAGGGAGTGCTGCCCTGTCAGAGAGTCAGTACTGAGGGAATGCTGCACTGTCAGTGGGTTAGTACTGAGGGATTGCTGCAATGTCAGAGGGTCAGTACTGAGGGAGTGCTGCACTGTCAGAGGGTCGGTACTGAGGGAGTCCTGCACTGTCAGAAAGTCAGTCCTGAGGGAGTGGCGCACTGCTAGAGGGTCAGTACTGAGGGAGTGCTGCGCTGTCAGAGGGTCTGTACAGAGGGAGTGCTGCACTGTTGAAGGTTCAGTCGTGAGGGAGGCCCGCACTGCCGGAGGGTCAGTTTTGAGGGAATGCTGCACTGTCAGAGTGTCAGTACTGAGAGAGTGCTGCACTGTCAGAGGGTCAGTACTGAGGATGTGCTGCACTGTTGGAGAGTCAGTAATGAGGGAGTGCTGCAGTGTCAGAGGGTCTGTACTGAGGGAGTGCTGTACTGTCAGGGGGTCTGTACTGAGGGAGTGCTGCACTGTCGGAGAATCAGTACTGAGGGCGTGCTGCACTGTCTGACGGTCAGTATTGAGGGAGTGCTGCCCTGTCAGAGAGTCAGTACTGAGGGAGTGCTGCACTCACAGTCAGTACTGAGGGAATGCTGCGCTGTCAGAGAGTCAGTACTGAGGGAGTGCTTCACTGTCAGAGGGTCTGTACTGAGTGAATGCTGCACTGTCAGAGGGTCAGTACTGAGGGAGTGCTGCACTGTTGCAGTGTCAGTACTGAGGGAGTGCTGCACTATCAGAGGGTCAGTACAGAAGGAGTGCTGCATTGTCAGATGGTCAGTTCTGAGGGAGTGCTGCACTGTCAGAGGGTCAATACTGAGGGAGTGCTGCACTGTCAGGGTCAGTTCTGAGGGAGTGCTGCACTGTCAGAGCATCCGTACTGAGGGAGTGCTGCATTTTCAGAGGGTCAGAACTGAGGGAGTGCTGCACTGTCAGAGGGTCAGTTCTGAGGGAGTGCTGCACTGTCAGAGGGTCTGTACTGAGGGAGGGCTGCACTGTCAGATTGTCAGTACTGGGGGAGTGCTGCACTGTTGAAGAGTCCAGTACTGAGGGCGTGCTGCACTGTCAGAGGGTCTGTACTGAGAGTGCTGCACTTTTGGAGGGTCAGTACTGAGGGTGTGCTGCACTGTTGGAGTTTCAGTACTAAGGGAGCGCTGCACTGTCAGAGGGTCTGTAGTGAGAGTGCTGCACTTTTGGAGGGTCAGTACTGAGGGAGTGCTGCACTGTTGGAGTTTCAGTACTAAGGGAGTGCTGCACTGTCAGAGGGTATGTACTGAGGGAGTGCTGCACTGTCAGAGGGTCAGTACTGAGGGAGTGCTGCACTGTCGGAGGGTCAGTAATGAGGGAGTGCTGCACTGTCTGACTGTCAGTACAAATGACTGCTGCACTGTCGGAGGATCAGTACTGACGGAGTGCTGCACTGTCAGAGGGTCAGTACTGAGGGAGTTCTGAACTGTGAGAGGGTCAGTACTGAGGGAGTGCTGCACTGTAAGAGTCAGTTCTGAGTGAGTGCTGCACTGTCAGAGGATCTGTACAGAGGGAGTGCTGCATTTTCAGAGGGTCAGACTCAGGGAGTGCTGCACTGTCGGAGGGTCAGTACTGAGGGACTGCTGCACTGTCAGAGAGTCAGTTCTGATTGAGTGCTGCGCTGTCAGAGGGTCTGTACTGAGTGAGTGCTGCACTGTCAGAGAGTGAGTACTGAGGGAGTGCTGCACTGTTGGAGGGTCAGTACTGAGGGAGTGCTGCACTGTCAGAGGGTCAGTACTGAGGGAGTGCTGCACTGTCAGAGGGTCTGTACAGAGGGAGTGCTGTACTGTTGGAGGTTCAGTCGTGAGGGAGTCCCGCACTGCCGGAGGGTCTGTACAGAGGGAGTGCTGCACTGTTGGAGGTTCAGTCGTGAGGGAGTCCCTCACTGCCGGAGGGTCAGTACTGAGGGAGTGCTGCACTGTCAGAGTGTCAGTTCTGAGGGAGTGCTACACTGTCTGACGGTCAGTATGGAGTGAGTGCTGCACTGTCGGAGGATCAGTACTGAGCGAGTGCTGCACTGTCAGAGGGTCCTTACTGAGGGAGTGATGCACTGTCAGAGGGTCAGTACTGAGGGATTGCTGCACTGTCAGAGGGTCAGTGCTCAGGGAGTGCTGCACTGTCTTACTGTCAGTACTGAGGGAGTGCTGCACTGTCAGAGGGTCAGTACTGAGGCAATGCTGCACTGTCAGAGAGTCAGTACTGAGGGAGTGCTGCATTGTCAGAGGGTCAGTACTGAGGGAGTGCTGCACTGTCAGAGGGTCAGTACTGAGGGAGTAGTGCACTGTCGGAGGGTCAGTACTGAGGGAGTGCTGCACTGTCAGAGGGTCAGTACTGAGGGAGTGCTGCACTGTCAGAGGGTCAGTTCTGAGGGAGTGCTGCATTGTCAGATGCTCTGTACTGAGGGAGTGCTGCACTGTCAGAGGGTCAGTACTGAGGGAGTAGTGCACTGTCAAAGGGTCAGTACTGAGGGAGTGCTGCACTGTCAGAGGGTCAGTACTGAGGGAGTAGTGCACTGTCAAAGGGTCAGTACTGAGGGAGTGCTGCACTGTCAGAGGGTCAGTACTGAGGGAGTAGTGCACTGTCAGAGGTTCAGTACTGAGGGAAAAGTGCACTGTCAGAGGGTCAGTACTGAGGGAGTGCTGCACTGTCAGAGGGTCAGTACTGAGGGAGTGCTGCACTGTCAGAGGGTCAGTTCTGAGGGAGTGCTGCATTGTCAGAGGCTCTGTACTGAGGGAGTGCTGCACTGTCAGATGGTCAGTACTGAGGGAGGGATGCACTGTCAGAGGGTCAGTACTGGTGGAGTGCTGCTCTGTCAGAGTCAGTTCTGAGTGAGTGCTGCACTGTCAGAGGATCTGTACTGAGGGAGTGCTGCATTTTCAGAGGGTCAGTACTGATGGAGTGCTGCACTGTCGGAGGGTCAGTACTGAGGGAGTGCTGCACTGTCAGAGAGGCAGTTCTGAGGGAGTGCTGCACTGTCAGAGAGTCAGTACTGAGGGAGTGCTGCTCTCACAGAGAGTCAGGTTTGAGGGAATGCTGCACTGTCAGAGGATCTGTACTGAGTGAGTGCAGCACTGTCAGAGAGTCAGTACTGAGGGTGTACTGCACAGTCTGACGGTCAGTACTGAGGGAGTGCTGCCCTGTCAGAGAGTCAGTAGTGAGGGAGTGATGCACTGTCAGAGGGTCAGTACTGAGGGAGGGCTGCACTGTCAGAGGGTCTGTACTGAGTGAGTGCTGCACTGTTAAAGAGTGAGTACTGAGGGAGTGCTGCACTGTTGGAGGGTCAGTACTGAGGGAGTGCTGCACTGTCTGACTGTCAGTACGGAGTGAGTGCTGCACTGTCGGAGGATCAGTACTGAGAGAGTGCTGCACTGTCTGACGGTCAGTACTGAGGGAGTGCTGCCCTGTCAGAGAGTCAGTACTGAGGGAATGCTGCACTGTCAGTGGGTTAGTACTGAGGGATTGCTGCAATGTCAGAGGGTCAGTACTGAGGGAGTGCTGCACTGTCAGAGGGTCGGTACTGAGGGAGTCCTGCACTGTCAGAAAGTCAGTCCTGAGGGAGTGGCGCACTGCTAGAGGGTCAGTACTGAGGGAGTGCTGCGCTGTCAGAGGGTCTGTACAGAGGGAGTGCTGCACTGTTGAAGGTTCAGTCGTGAGGGAGTCCCGCACTGCCGGAGGGTCAGTTTTGAGGGAGTGCTTCACTGTCAGAGTGTCAGTACTGAGGGAGTGCTTCACTCACAGAGAGTCAGTACTGAGGGAATGCTGCACTGTCAGAGGGTCAGTACTGAGAGAGTGCTGCACTGTCAGAGGGTCAGTACTGAGGATGTGCTGCACTGTTGGAGAGTCAGTAATGAGGGAGTGCTGCAGTGTCAGAGGGTCTGTACTGAGGGAGTGCTGTACTGTCAGGGGGTCTGTACTGAGGGAGTGCTGCACTGTCGGAGAATCAGTACTGAGGGCGTGCTGCACTGTCTGACGGTCAGTATTGAGGGAGTGCTGCCCTGTCAGAGAGTCAGTACTGAGGGAGTGCTGCACTCACAGTCAGTACTGAGGGAATGCTGCGCTGTCAGAGAGTCAGTACTGAGGGAGTGCTTCACTGTCAGAGGGTCTGTACTGAGTGAATGCTGCACTGTCAGAGGGTCAGTACTGAGGGAGTGCTGCACTGTTGCAGTGTCAGTACTGAGGGAGTGCTGCACTATCAGAGGGTCAGTACAGAGGGAGTGCTGCATTGTCAGATGGTCAGTTCTGAGGGAGTGCTGCACTGTCAGAGGGTCAATACTGAGGGAGTGCTGCACTGTCAGGGTCAGTTCTGAGGGAGTGCTGCACTGTCAGAGCATCCGTACTGAGGGAGTGCTGCATTTTCAGAGGGTCAGAACTGAGGGAGTGCTGCACTGTCAGAGGGTCAGTTCTGAGGGAGTGCTGCACTGTCAGAGGGTCTGTACTGAGGGAGGGCTGCACTGTCAGATTGTCAGTACTGGGGGAGTGCTGCACTGTTGAAGAGTCCAGTACTGAGGGCGTGCTGCACTGTCAGAGGGTCTGTACTGAGAGAGTGCTGCACTTTTGGAGGGTCAGTACTGAGGGTGTGCTGCACTGTTGGAGTTTCAGTACTAAGGGAGCGCTGCACTGTCAGAGGGTCTGTACTGAGAGTGCTGCACTTTTGGAGGGTCAGTACTGAGGGAGTGCTGCACTGTTGGAGTTTCAGTACTAAGGGAGTGCTGCACTGTCAGAGGGTATGTACTGAGGGAGTGCTGCACTGTCAGAGGGTCAGTACTGAGGGAGTGCTGCACTGTCGGAGGGTCAGTAATGAGGGAGTGCTGCACTGTCTGACTGTCAGTACAAATGACTGCTGCACTGTCGGAGGATCAGTACTGACGGAGTGCTGCACTGTCAGAGGGTCAGTACTGAGGGAGTTCTGAACTGTGAGAGGGTCAGTACTGAGGGAGTGCTGCACTGTAAGAGTCAGTTCTGAGTGAGTGCTGCACTGTCAGAGGATCTGTACAGAGGGAGTGCTGCATTTTCAGAGGGTCAGACTCAGGGAGTGCTGCACTGTCGGAGGGTCAGTACTGAGGGACTGCTGCACTGTCAGAGAGTCAGTTCTGATTGAGTGCTGCGCTGTCAGAGGGTCTGTACTGAGTGAGTGCTGCACTGTCAGAGAGTGAGTACTGAGGGAGTGCTGCACTGTTGGAGGGTCAGTACTGAGGGAGTGCTGCACTATCAGAGGGTCAGTACTGAGGGAGTGCTGCACTGTCAGAGGGTCTGTACAGAGGGAGTGCTGCACTGTTGGAGGTTCAGTCGTGAGGGAGTCCCGCACTGCCGGAGGGTCTGTACAGAGGGAGTGCTGCACTGTTGGAGGTTCAGTCGTGAGGGAGTCCCTCACTGCCGGAGGGTCAGTACTGAGGGAGTGCTGCACTGTCAGAGTGTCAGTTCTGAGGCAGTGCTACACTGTCACAGGGTCAGTGCTCAGGGAGTGCTGCACTGTCTGACGGTCAGTATGGAGTGAGTGCTGCACTGTCGGAGGATCAGTACTGAGCGAGTGCTGCACTGTCAGAGGGTCCTTACTGAGGGAGTGATGCACTGTCAGAGGGTCAGTACTGAGGGATTGCTGCACTGTCAGAGGGTCAGTGCTCAGGGAGTGCTGCACTGTCTTACTGTCAGTACTGAGGGAGTGCTGCACTGTCAGAGGGTCAGTACTGAGGCAATGCTGCACTGTCAGAGAGTCAGTACTGAGGGAGTGCTGCATTGTCAGAGGGTCAGTACTGAGGGAGTGCTGCACTGTCAGAGGGTCAGTACTGAGGGAGTAGTGCACTGTCGGAGGGTCAGTACTGAGGGAGTGCTGCACTGTCAGAGGGTCAGTACTGAGGGAGTGCTGCACTGTCAGAGGGTCAGTTCTGAGGGAGTGCTGCATTGTCAGATGCTCTGTACTGAGGGAGTGCTGCACTGTCAGAGGGTCAGTACTGAGGGAGTGCTGCACTGTCAGAGGGTCAGTACTGAGGGAGTAGTGCACTGTCAGAAGTTCAGTACTGAGGCAAAAGTGCACTGTCAGAGGGTCAGTACTGAGGGAGTGCTGCACTGTCAGAGGGTCAGTACTGAGGGAGTGCTGCACTGTCAGAGGGTCAGTTCTGAGGGAGTGCTGCATTGTCAGAGGCTCTGTACTGAGGGAGTGCTGCACTGTCAGATGGTCAGTACTGAGGGAGGGATGCACTGTCAGAGGGTCAGTACTGGTGGAGTGCTGCTCTGTCAGAGTCAGTTCTGAGTGAGTGCTGCACTGTCAGAGGATCTGTACTGAGGGGGTGCTGCATTTTCAGAGGGTCAGTACTGATGGAGTGCTGCACTGTCGGAGGGTCAGCACTGAGGGAGTGCTGCACTGTCAGAGAGGCAGTTCTGAGGGAGTGCTGCACTGTCAGAGAGTCAGTACTGAGGGAGTGCTGCTCTCACAGAGAGTCAGGTTTGAGGGAATGCTGCACTGTCAGAGGATCTGTACTGAGTGAGTGCAGCACTGTCAGAGTCAGTACTGAGGGTGTACTGCACAGTCTGACGGTCAGTACTGAGGGAGTGCTGCCCTGTCAGAGAGTCAGTAGTGAGGGAGTGATGCACTGTCAGAGGGTCAGTACTGAGGGAGGGCTGCACTGTCAGAGGGTCTGTACTGAGTGAGTGCTGCACTGTTAGAGAGTCAGTACTGAGGGACTGCTGCACTGTTGGAAGGTCAGTACTGAGAGAGTGCAGCACTGTCAGAGGGTCATTACTGAGGGTGTGCTGCACTGTCAGAGGTTCAGTACTGAGGGAGTGCTGCATTGTCAGAGAGTCAGTACTGAGGGAGTGCTGCACTGCCAGAGGGTCATTACTGAGCGAGGGCCGCAATTTTGGAGGTTCAGTCCTGAGGGAGTGTCGCACTGCCAGAGGGTCAGTACTGAGGGATTGCTGCACTGTCAGAGGGTCAGTGCTCAGGAAGTGCTGCACTGTCTTACTGTCAGTACTGTGGGAGTGCTGCACTGTCAGAGGGTCAGTACTGAGGCAATGCTGCACTGTCAGAGAGTCAGTACTGAGGGAGTGCTGCATTGTCAGAGGGTCAGTACTGAGGGAGTGCTGCACTATCAGAGGGTCAGTACTGAGGGAGTAGTGCACTGTCGGAGGGTCAGTACTGAGGGAGTGCTGCACTGTCAGAGGGTCAGTACTGAGGGAGTGCTGCACTGTCAGAGGGTCAGTTCTGAGGGAGTGCTGCATTGTCAGATGCTCTGTACTGAGGGAGTGCTGCACTGTCAGAGGGTCAGTACTGAGGGAGTGCTGCACTGTCAGAGGTTCAGTACTGAGGGAGTAGTGCACTGTCAAAGGGTCAGTACTGAGGGAGTAGTGCACTGTCAGAGGTTCAGTACTGAGGGAATTGTGCACTGTCAGAGGGTCAGTACTGAGGGAGTGCTGCACTGTCAGAGGGTCAGTACTGAGGGAGTGCTGCACTGTCAGAGGGTCAGTTCTGAGGGAGTGCTGCATTGTCAGAGGCTCTGTACTGAGGGAGTGCTGCACTGTCAGATGGTCAGTACTGAGGGAGGGATGCACTGTCAGAGGGTCAGTACTGAGGGAGTGCTGCACTGTCAGAGGGTCAGTTCTGAGGGAGTGCTGCATTGTCAGAGGCTCTGTACTGAGGGAGTGCTGCACTGTCAGATGGTCAGTACTGAGGGAGGGATGCACTGTCAGAGGGTCAGTACTGGTGGAGTGCTGCTCTGTCAGAGTCAGTTCTGAGTGAGTGCTGCACTGTCAGAGGATCTGTACTGAGGGAGTGCTGCATTTTCAGAGGGTCAGTACTGATGGAGTGCTGCACTGTCGGAGGGTCAGTACTGAGGGAGTGCTGCACTGTCAGAGAGGCAGTTCTGAGGGAGTGCTGCACTGTCAGAGAGTCAGTACTGAGGGAGTGCTGCTCTCACAGAGAGTCAGGTTTGAGGGAATGCTGCACTGTCAGAGGATCTGTACTGAGAGAGTGCAGCACTGTCAGAGAGTCAGTACTGAGGGTGTACTGCACAGTCTGACGGTCAGTACTGAGGGAGTGCTGCCCTGTCAGAGAGTCAGTAGTGAGGGAGTGATGCACTGTCAGAGGGTCAGTACTGAGGGAGGGCTGCACTGTTGGAAGGTCAGTACTGAGAGAGTGCAGCACTGTCAGAGGGTCATTACTGAGGGTGTGCTGCACTGTCAGAGGTTCAGTACTGAGGGAGTGCTGCATTGTCAGAGAGTCAGTACTGAGGGAGTGCTGCACTGCCAGAGGGTCATTACTGAGCGAGGGCCGCAATTTTGGAGGTTCAGTCCTGAGGGAGTGTCGCACTGCCAGAGGGTCAGTACTGAGGGAGTGCTGCACTGTCAGAGGGTCAGTACTGTGGGTGTGCTGCACTGTTGGAAGGTCATTACTGAGGGAGTGCTGCACTGTCAGAGGGTCAGTACTGAGGGAGTGCTGCACTGTTGGAGTTTCAGTACTGAGGGAGTGCTGCACTCTCAGAGGGTCTGTACTGAGGGAGTGCTGCACTGTCGGAGGGTCAGTACTGAGGGAGTGCTGCACTGTCAGAGCGTCTGTACTGAGTGAGTGCTGCACTGTCAGAGAGTCAGTACTGAGGGACTGCTGCACTGTTGGAAGGTCAGTACTGAGAGAGTGCAGCACTGTCAGAGGGTCATTACTGAGGGTGTGCTGCACTGTCAGAGGATCAGTACTGAGGGAGTGCTGCATTGTCAGAGCATCAGTACTGAGGGAGTGCAGCACTGCCAGATGGTCATTACTGAGGGAGTGCCGCAATTTTGGAGGTTCAGTCCTGCGGGAGTGTCGCACTGCCAGAGGGTCAGTACTGAGTGATTGCTGCACTGTCAGAGTGTCAGTACTCAGGGTGTGCTGCACTGTTGGAGGGTCAGTACTGAGGGAGTGCAGCACTGTCAGAGAGTCAGTACTGAGGGTGTACTGCACAGTGTGACGGTCAGTACTGAGGGAGTGCTGCACTGTCAGAGGGTCAGTACTGAGGGAGCGCTTCACTCACTGAGAGTCAGTACTGAGGGAATGCTGCACTGTCAGAGGTTCAGTACTGAGGGAGTGCTGCACTGTTGGAGTTTCAGTACTGAGGGAGTGATGCACTCTCAGAGGGTCTGTACTGAGGGAGTGCTGCACTGTCAGAGGTTCAGTACTGAGGGAGTGCTGCACTGTCAGAGGTTCAGTACTGAGGGAGTGCTGCACTGTCAGAGGGTCAGTTCTGAGGGAGTGCAGCAGTGTCAGAGAGTCAGTACTGAGGGTGTACTGCACTGTCAGAGAGTCAGTACTGAGGGTGTACTGCACTGTCTGACGGTCAGTACAGAGGGAGTGCTGCCCTGTCAGAGAGTCAGTAGTGTGGGAGTAGTGAACTGTCAGAGGGTCAGTACTGAGGGACTGCTTCACTCACAGAGTGTCTGTACAGAGGGAGTGCTGCACTGTCAGAGGGTCTATACTGAGGGAATGCTGCACTGTCAGAGGGTCAGTCCTGAGGATGTGCTTTACTGTTTGAGGGTCGGTAATGAGGGAGTGCTGCACTGTTGGAGGATCAGTACCGAGGGAGTGCTGCACTGTCAGAGAGTCAGTACTGAGGGAGTGCTGCACTGTCAGGGGGTCAGTACTGAGGGAGTGCTGCACTGTCAGAGGTTCAGTACTGAGGGAGTGCTGCACTCTCAGAGGGTCAGTTATGAGGGAGTGCTGCATTGTCAGAGGGTCTGTACTGAGGGAGTGCTGCACTGTCAGAGAGTCAGCACTGAGGGAATGCTGCACTGTTGGAGGGTGAGTACTAAGGGAGTGCTGCACTGTCAGAGGGTCAGTTCTGCGGCAGTGCAGCAGTGTCAGTGAGTCAGTACTGAGGGTGTACTGCACTGTCTGCCGGTCAGTACTGAGGGAGTGCTGCCCTGTCAGAGAGTCACTAGTGAGGGAGTAGTGCACCGTCAGAGGGTCAGTACTGAGGGAGTGCTGCACTGTCAGAGGGTCAGTACTGAGGGAATGCTGCACTGTCAGAGTCAGTTCTGAGTGAGTGCTGCATTTTCAGAGGGTCAGTACTGAGGGAGTGCTGCACTGTCGGAGGGTCAGTACTGAGGGAGTGCTGCACTGTCAGAGAGTCAGTTCTGAGGGAGTGCTGCACTGTCAGAGGGTCTGTACTGAGTGAGTGCTGCACTGTCAGATGGTCAGTACTGAGGGAATGCTGCACTGTCAGAGTCAGTTCTGAGTGAGTGCTGCATTTTCAGAGGGTCAGTACTGAGGGAGTGCTGCACTGTCGGAGGGTCAGTGCTCAGGGAGTGCTGCACTGTCTTACTGTCAGTACTGAGGGAGTGCTGCACTGTCAGAGGGTCAGTACTGAGGCAATGCTGCACTGTCAGAGAGTCAGTACTGAGGGAGTGCTGCATTGTCAGAGGGTCAGTACTGAGGGAGTGCTGCACTGTCAGAGGGTCAGTACTGAGGGAGTAGTGCACTGTCGGAGGGTCAGTACTGAGGGAGTGCTGCACTGTCAGAGGGTCAGTACTGAGGGAGTGCTGCACTGTCAGAGAGTCAGTTCTGAGGGAGTGCTGCACAGTCAGAGGGTCTGAACTGAGTGATTGCTGCACTGTCAGAGAGTCAGTACTCAGGGAGTGCTGCACTGTTGGAGGGTCAGTACTGAGAGAGTGCAGCACTGTCAGAGGGTCAGTACTGAGGGAGTGCAGCAGTGTCAGATAGTCAGTACTGAGGGTGTACTGCACTGTCTAACGGTCAGTACTGAGGGAGTGCTGCACTGTTGGAGGGTCAGTACTGAGAGAGTGCAGCACTGTCAGAAGGTCAGTACTGAGGGTGTGCTGCACTCTCTGACTGTCAGTACTGAGGGAGTAGTGCACTGTCAGAGGGTCAGTACTGAGGGAGTGCTTCACTCACAGAGAGTCAGTACTGAGGGAATGCTGCACTGTCAGCGGGTCAGTACTGAGGGAGTGCTGCACTGTCAGAGGGTCTGTATTGAGGGAGTGCTGCACTGTCAGAGGGTCAGTACTGAGGGAGTGCTGCACTGTCAGAGTTTCAGTACTGAGGGAGTAGTGCACTGTCAGAGGGTCAGTACTGAGGGAGTGCTGCACTGTCAGAGGGTCAGTATTGAGGGAGTAGTGCACTGTCAGAGGTTCAGTGCTGAGGGAGTAGTGCACTGTCAGAGGGTCTGTACTGAGGGAGTGCTGCACTGTCAGAGGGTCAGTACTGAGGTAGTGCTACACTGTCAGAGGGTCAATCCTGTGGCTGTGCTGCAGTGTTGGAGGTTCTGTTTTGAGGGAGTGCCGCACTGCCGGCGGTCAGTACTGAGGGAGTGCTGCACTGTTGGAGTTTCAGTACTGAGGGAGTGCTGCACTGTCAGAGGGTCTGTACTGAGGGAATGCTGCACTGTCAGAGGGTCTGTACTGAGGGATTGCTGCACTGTCAGAGGGTCTGTACTGAGGGAGTGCTGCACTGTCAGATGTTCAGTACTGAGAGAGTGCTGCACTGTCAGAGGTTCAGTAATGAGGGAGTGCTGCACTGTCAGAGGGTCAGTTCTGAGGGAGTGCAGCAGTGTCAGAGAGTCAGTACTGAGGGTGTACTGCCCTGTCAGAGAGTCAGTACTGAGGATGTACTGCAGTGTCTGACGGTCAGCACTGAGGGATTGCTGCCCTGTCAGAGAGTCAGTAGTGAGGGAGTAGTGCACTGTCAGAGGGTCAGTACTGAGGGAGTGCTTCACTCACAGAGAGTCAGTACTGAGGAAATTCTGCACTGTCAGAGGGTCAGTACTGAGGGAGTGCTGCACTGTCAGATGGACAGTTCTGCGGGAGTGCTGCACTGTCAGAGGGTCTGTACAGAGGGAGTGCTGCACTGTCAGAGGGTCAGTACTGAGGATGTGCTTTACTGTTGGAGGGTCGGTAACGAGGGAGTGCTGCACTGTCAGAGAGTCAGTACTGAGGGAGTGCTGCAATGTCAGAGGGTCAGTACTGAGGGAGTGCTGCACTGTCAGAGGTTCAATACTGAGGTAGTGCTGCACTGTCAGAGAGTCAGTACTGAGGGAGTGCTGCACTGTCAGAGGGTCAGTACTGAGGGAGTGCTGCACTGTCAGAGGTTCAGTAATGATGGAGTAGTGCACTGCCAGAGGGTCAGTACTGAGGGAGTGCTGCACTGTCAGAGGGTCAGTACTGAGGGAGTAGTGCACTGTCAGAGGTTCAGTGCTGAGGGAGTAGTGCACTGCCAGAGGGTCAGTACTGAGGGAGTGCTGCACTGTCAGAGAGTCTGTACTAAGGGAGTGCTGCACTGTCAGAGGGTCAGTTCTGAGGGAGTGCTGTGATGTCAGAGATTCAGTACTGAGGGAGTGCTGCACTGTCTGAGAGTCAGTACTGAGGGAGTGCAGCAGTGTCAGAGAGTCAGTACTGAGGGAGTGCTGCGCTGTCTGACGGTCAGTACTGAAGGAGTGCTGCACTGTCAGAGAGTCAGTACTGAGGGAGCATTGCACTGTCAGAGGGTCAGTACTGAGGGAGTGCTGAACTGTTGGAGGGTCAGTATTGAGGGAGTGCTGCACTGTCAGAGGGTCAGTACAGAAGGAGTGCTGCATTGTCAGAGGGACAGTTCTGAGGGATATCTGCACTGTCAGAGGGACTATACTGAGGGAGTGCTGCACTGTCTGACTGTCAGTACTGAGTCAGTTCTGCACTGTCGGAGGATCAGTACTGAGGGAGTGCTGCACTGTCAGACGGTCAGTACTGAGGGAGTGCTGCGCTGTCAGAGAGTCAGTACTGAGGGAGTGCTGCACTGTCAGAGGGTCAGTACTGAGGGAGTACTGCATTGTCAGAGGTTCAGTACTGAGGGAGTGCTGCGCTGTCAGAGAGTCAGTACTGAGGGAGTGCTGCACTGAGAGAGGGTCAGTACTGAGGGAGTGCTGCGCTGTCAGAAGGTCAGTACTGAGGGAGTGCTGCGCTGTCAGAGAGTCATTACTGAGGGAGTGCTGCACTGTCAGAGTCAGTACTGAGGGAGTGCTGCACTGTGAGAGAGTCAGTACTGAGGGAGTGCTGCACTATCAGAGAGTAAGTACTGAGGGAGTGCTGCACTGTCAGAGAGTCAGTACTGAGGGAGTGCTGCACTCTTTGACGGTGAGTACTGGGGCAGTGCTGCACTGTCAGAGAGTCAGTACTGAGGGAGTGCTGCATTGTCAGAGGGTCAGTACTGAGGGAGTGCTGCACTGTCAGAGGTTCAGTACTGAGGCAGTGCTGCACTGTGAGAGAGTCAGTACTGAGGGAGTGCTGCACTGTCAGAGGGTCAGTACTGAGGGAGTGCTGCACTGTCAGAGGGTCAGTACTGAGGGAGTAGTGCACTGTCAGAGTTTTAATGCTGAGGGAGTAGTGCACTGTCAGAGGGTCAGTACTGAGGGAGTGCTGCACTGTCAGAGGGTCAGTACTCAGGGAGTGCCGCACTGTCAGAGGGTCAGTTCTGAGGGAGTGCTGCATTGTCAGAGGGTCTGTACTGAGGGAGTGCTGCACTGTCAGAGAGTCAGTACTGAGGGAGTGCTGCTCTCACAGAGAGTCAGGTATGAGGGAATGCTGCACTGTCAGAGGGTCTGCACTGAGTGAGTGCTGCACTGTCAGACGGTCAGTACTGAGGGAGTGCTGCACTGTTGGAGTGTGCGTAATAAGGGAGTGCTGCACTGTCGGAGAATCAGTACTGAGGGCGTGCTGCATTGTCTGACGGTCAGTACTGAGGGAGTGCTGCCCTGTCAGAGAGTCAGTACTGAGGGAGTGCTGCACTCACAGAGATTCAGTACTGAGGGAGTGCTGCGCTGTCAGAGGGTCTGTACTGAGGGAGTGCTGCACTGTCAGAGGGTCAGTACTGAGGGAGTGCTGCGCTGTCAGAGAGTCAGTACTGAGGGAGTGCTTCACTGTCAGAGGGTCTGTACTGAGTGAATACAGCACTGTCAGAGGGTCAGTACTGAGGGAGTGCTGCACTGTTGGAGTGTCAGTACTGAGGGAGTGCTGCACTGTCAGAGGGTCAGTACAGAGGGAGTGCTGCATTGTCAGAGGGTCAGTCCTGAGGGAGTGCTGCACTGTCAGAGGGTCTGTACTGAGGCAATGCTGCACTGTCAGAGTGTCAGTGCTCATGTAGTGCTTCACTGTCTGACTATCAGTACTGAGTGAGTGCTGCACTGTCGGAGGATCAGTACTGAGGGAGTGCTGCACTGTCAGAGGGTCAGTTCTGAGGGAGTGCTGTGCTGTCAGATAGTCAGTACTGAGGGAGTGCTGCACTGTCAGAGAGTCAGTACTGAGGGAGTGCAGCAGTGTCAGAGAGTCAGTACTGAGGGAGTGCTGCACTGTCTGACGATCAGTACTGAGGGAGTGCTGCACTGTCAGAGAGTCAGTACTGAGGGAGTAGTGCACTGTCAGAGGTTCAGTACTGAGGGAGTAGTGCACTGTCAGAGGGTCAGTACTGAGGTAGTGCTGAACTGTTGGAGGGTCAGTAATGAGGGAGTGCTGCACTGTCAGAGGGTCAGTACTGAGGGAGTGCAGCACTGTCAGAGGGACAGTAGTGAGGGAGTGCTGCACTGTTGGAGGGTCAGTACTGAAGGACTGCTGCACTTTCAGAGGGTCACTACAGAAGGATTGCAGCATTGTCAGAGGGTCAGTTCTGAGGGATATCTGCACTGTCAGAGGGTCTATACTGAGGGAGTGCTGCACTGTCTGACTGTCAGTACTGAGTGAGTGCTGCACTGTTGGAGGATCAGTACTGAGTGAGTGCTGCAGTGTCAGAGACTCAGTACTGAGGGAGTGCTGCACTGACAGAGGGTTAGTATTGAGGGATTGCTGCGCTGTCAGAAGGTCAGTACTGAGGGAGTGCTGCGCTGTCAGAGAGTCATTACTGAGGGAGTGCTGCACTGTCAGAGAGTCAGTACTGAGGGAGTGCTGCACTGTCAGAGCGTCAGTACTGAGGGATTGCTGCACTGTCAGAGGTTCAGTACTGAGGGAGTAGTGCACTGTCAGAGGGTCAGTACTGAGGGAGTGCTGCACTGTCAGAGAGTCAGTACTGAGGGAGTAGTGCACTGTCAGAGGTTCAGTGCTGAGGGAATAATGCACTGTCAGAGGGTCAGTACTGAGGGAGTGCTGCACTGTCAGAGGGTCAGTACTGAGGGAGTGCTGCACTGTCAGAGGGTCAGTTCTGAGGGAGTGCTGCATTGTCAGAGGGTCTGTACTGAGGGAGTGCTGCACTGTCAGAGAGTCAGTACTGAGGGAGTGCTGCACTGTCAGAGAGTCAGTACTGAGGGAGTGCTGCACTGTCAGAGTGTCAGTTCTGAGGGAGTGTAGCAGTGTCAGTGAGTCAGTACTGAGGGTGTACTGCACTGTCTGACGGTCAGTACTGAGGGACTGCTGCCCTCTCAGAGAGTCAGTAGTGAGGGAGTAGTGCACTGTCAGAGGGTCAGTACTGAGGGAGTGCTGCACTGTCAGAGGGTCAGTACTGAGGGAGTGCTGCACTGTCAGAGGGTCAGTTCTGAGTGAGTGCTGCATTTTCAGAGGGTCAGTACTGAGGGAGTGCTGCACTGTCGGAGGGTCAGTTCTGAGGGAGTGCTGCACTGTCAGAGGGTCAGTACTGAGGGAGAGCTGCACTGTCAGAGAGTCAGTTTTGAGGGAATGCTGCACCGTCAGCGGGTCTGTACTGAGTGAGTGCTGCACTGTCAGAGAGACAGTACTGTGGGAGTGCTGCACTGTTGGAGGGTCAGTACTGAGAGAGTGCAGCACTGTCAGAGAGTCAGTACTGAGGGAGTGCAGCAGTGTCAGAGAGTCATTACTGAGGGTGTACTGCACTGTGTGACGGTCAGTAATGAGGGAGTGCTGCACTGTCAGAGGGTCAGTACTGAGGGAGTGCTTCACTCACAGAGTGTCAGCACTGAGGAAATGCTTCACTGTCAGAGAGTAAGTACTGAGAGAGTGCTGCACTGTCAGAGGGTCAGTTCTGCGGGAGTGCTGCACTGTCAGAGGGTCAGTACTGAGGATGTGCTGCACTGTTGGAGAGTCAGTAATGAGGGAGTGCTGCAATGTCAGAGGCTCAGTACTGAGGGAGTGCTGCACTGTCAGAGGGTCAGTTCTGAGGGAGTACTGCATTGTCAGAGGGCCTGTACTGAGGGATTGCTGCACTCACAGAGGGTCAGTTCTCAGGGACTGCTGCACTGTCTGACTGTCAGTACTGAGGGAGTGCTGTACTGTCAGGTGGTCTGTACTGAGGGAGTGCTGCATTGTCGGAGAATCAGTACTGAGGGCGTGCTGCACTGTCTGACGGTAAGTACTGAGGGAGTGCTGCCCTGTCAGAGAGTCAGTACTGAGGGAGTGCTGCACTGTCAGAGAGTCAGTACTGAGGGAGTGCTGCACTGTCAGAGAGGCAGTACTGAGGGAGTGCTGCACTGTTTGAGGGTCAGTACTGAGAGAGTGCAGCACTGTCAGAGGGTCATTAATGAGGGAGTGCTGCACTATAAGAGAGTAAGTACTGAGGGAGTGCTGCACTGTCAGAGAGTCAGTTCTGAGGGAGTGCTGCACTGTCAGAGAGTCAGTACTGAGGGAGTGCTGCACTCTCTGACGGTGAGTACTGGGGCAGTGCTGAACTGTCAGAGAGTCAGTACTGAGGGAGTGTTGAATTGTCAGAGGTTCAGTACTGAGGGAGTGCCGCAATGTTGGAGGTTCATTCCTGAGGGAGTGTCCCACTGTCAGAGGGTCAGTACTGAGGGAGTGCTGCACTGTCAGAGGTTCAGTAATGAGGGAGTGCTGCACTGTCAGAGGGTCAGTACTGAGGGAGTGCTGCACTGTCAGAGGTTCAGTACTGAGGGAGTGCTGCACTGTCAGAGGGTCAGTATTGAGGGAGTAGTGCACTGTCAGAGGTTTAATGCTGAGCGAGTAGTGCACTTTCAGAGGGTCAGTACTGAGGGAGTGCTGCACTGTCAGAGGGTCAGTACTGAGGGAGTGCTGCACTGTCAGAGGGTCAGTACTGAGGGAGTGCTGCACTGTCAGAGGGTCAGTATTGAGGGAGTAGTGCACTGTCAGAGGTTCAGTGCTGAGGGAGTAGTGCACTGTCAGATGGTCAGTACTGAGGGAGTGCTGCACTGTCAGAGGGTCAGTACTGAGTGAGTGCTACACTGTCAGAGGGTCAATACTGTGGGTGTGTTGCACTGTTGGAGGTTCTGTTTTGAGGGAGTGCCGCACTGCCGGAGGGTCAGTACTGAGGGAGTGCTGCACTGTCAGAGGTTCAGTAGTGAGGGAGTGCTGCATTGTCAGATGTTCAGTACTGAGGGAGTGCTGCACTGTCAGAGGTTCAGTACTGAGGGAGTGCTGCACTGTCAGAGGGTCAGTTCTGAGGGAGTGCAGCAGTGTCAGAGAGTCAGTACTGAGGGTGTACTGCACTGTCAGAGAGTCAGTACTGAGGGTGTACTGCACTGTCTGACGGTCGGCACTGAGGGAGTGCTGCCCTGTCAGAGAGTCAGTAGTGAGTGAGTAGTGCACTGTCAGAGGGTCAGTACTGAGGGAGTGCTGCACTGTCAGAGGGACAGTTCTGCGGGAGTGCTGCACTTTCAGAGGGTCTGTACTGAGGGAGTGCTGCTCTGTCAGAGGGTCAGTACTGAGGATGCGCTTTACTGTTGGAGGTTCGGTAATGAGGGAGTGCTGCACTGTCAGAGAGTCAGTATTGAGGGAGTGCGCTGTCAGAGGGTCAGTACTGAGGCAATTCTGCACTGTCAGAGAGTCAGTACTGAGGGAGTGCTGCACTGTCAGAGGGTCAGTACTGAGGGATTGCTGCACTGTCAGAGGTTCAGTACTGAGGGAGTAGTGCACTGTCTGACGGTCATTACTGAGGGAGTGCTGCACTGTCAGAGGGTCAGTACTGAGGGAGTAGTGCACTGTCAGAGGTTCAGTACTGAGGGAGTAGTGCACTGTCAGAGGGTCAGTACTGAGGGAGTGCTGCACTGTCAGAGGGTCAGTACTGAGGGAGTGCTGCACTGTCAGAGGGTCAGTTTTGAGGGAGTGCTGCATTGTCAGAGGGTCTGTACTGAGGGAGTGCTGCACTGTCAGAGAGTCAGTACTGAGGGAGTGCTGCACTGTTGGAGGGTGAGTACTAAGGGAGTACTGCACTGTCAGAGTTTCAGTTCTGAGGGAGTGCAGCAGTGACAGAGAGTCAGTACTGAGGGTGTACTGCACTGTCTGACGGTCAGTACTGAGGGAGTGCTGCACTGTCAGAGGGTCAGTACTGAGGGAGTGCTGCTCTGTCAGAGGGTCAGTACTGAGGGAGTGCTGCACTGTCAGAGGGTCAGTACTGAGGGAGTGCTGCACTGTCAGAGTCAGTTCTGAGGGAGTGCTGCACTGTCAGAGGGTCAGTACTGAGGGAGTGCTGCACTGTCAGAGGGTCAGTACTGAGGGAGTGCTGCACTGTCAGAGGGTCAGTACTGAGGGAGTGATGCACTGTCAGAGGGTCAGTACTGAGGGGTGCTGCACTGTCAGAGGGTCAGTACTGAGGGAGTGCTGCACTGTCAGAGGGTCAGTACTGAGGGAGTGCTGCACTGTCAGAGGGTCAGTAATGACGGAGTGCTGCACTGTCTGAGGGTCAGTACTGAGGGAGTGCTGCACTGACAGGGGGTCAGTACTGAGGGTGGCTGCACTGTCAAAGGTCAGTACTGAGGGAGTGCTGCACTGTCAGGGGTCAGTACTGAGGGAGTGCTGCACTGTCAGAGGGTCAGTACTGAGGGAGTGCTGCACTGTCAGAGGGTCAGTACTGAGGGAGTGCTGCACTGTCAGAGGGTCAGTACTGAGGGAGTGCTGCACTGTCAGAGGTTCAGTACTGAGGGAGTGCTGCACTGTCAGAGGGTCAGTACTGAGGGAGTGCTGCACTGTCAGAGAGTCAGTACTGAGGGAGTGCTGCACTGTCAGAGGGTCAGTACTGAGGGAGTGCTGCACTGTCAGAGGGTCAGTACTGAGGGAGTGCTGCACTGTCAGAGGGTCAGTACTGAGGGAGTGCTGCACTGTCAGAGGGTCAGTACTGAGGGAGTGCTGCACTGTCAGAGGGTCAGTACTGAGGGAGTGCTGCACTGTCAGAGGGTCAGTACTGAGGGAGTGCTGCACTGTCAGAGGGTCAGTACTGAGGGAGTGCTGCACTGTCAGAGGGTCAGTACTGAGGGAGTGCTGCACTGTCAGAGGGTCAGTACTGAGGGAGTGCTGCACTGTCAGAGGGTCAGTACTGAGGGAGTGCTGCACTGTCAGAGGGTCAGTACTGAGGGAGTGCTGCACTGTCAGAGGGTCAGTACTGAGGGAGTGCTGCACTGTCAGAGGGTCAGTACTGAGGGAGTGCTGCACTGTCAGAGGGTCAGTACTGAGGGAGTGCTGCACTGTCAGAGGGTCAGTACTGAGGGAGTGCTGCACTGTCAGAGGGTCAGTACTGAGGGAGTGCTGCACTGTCAGAGGGTCAGTACTGAGGGAGTGCTGCACTGTCAGAGGGTCAGTACTGAGGGAGTGCTGCACTGTCAGAGGGTCAGTACTGAGGGAGTGCTGCACTGTCAGAGGGTCAGTACTGAGGGAGTGCTGCACTGTCAGAGGGTCAGTACTGAGGGAGTGCTGCACTGTCAGAGGTTCAGTACTGAGGGAGTGCTGCACTGTCAGAGGGTCAGTACTGAGGGAGTGCTGCACTGTCAGAGGGTCAGTACTGAGGGAGTGCTGCACTGTCAGAGGGTCAGTACTGAGGGAGTGCTGCACTGTCAGAGGTCAGTACTGAGGGAGTGCTGCACTGTCAGAGGGTCAGTACTGAGGGAGTGCTGCACTGTCAGAGGGTCAGTACTGAGGGAGTGCTGCACTGTCAGAGGTTCAGTACTGAGGGAGTGCTGCACTGTCAGAGGGTCAGTACTGAGGGAGTGCTGCACTGTCAGAGGGTCAGTACTGAGGGAGTGCTGCACTGTCAGAGGGTCAGTACTGAGGGAGTGCTGCACTGTCAGAGGGTCAGTACTGAGGGAGTGCTGCACTGTCAGAGGGTCAGTACTGAGGGAGTGCTGCACTGTCAGAGGGTCAGTACTGAGGGAGTGCTGCACTGTCAGAGGGTCAGTACTGAGGGAGTGCTGCACTGTCAGAGAGGTCAGTACTGAGGTAGTGCTGCTCTGTCAGAGGGTCAGTACTGAGGGAGTGCTGCACTGTCAGAGGGTCAGTACTGAGGGAGTGCTGCACTGTCAGAGGGTCAGTACTGAGGGAGTGCTGCACTGTCAGAGGGTCAGTACTGAGGGAGTGCTGCACTGTCAGAGGTTCAGTACTGAGGGAGTGCTGCACTGTCAGAGGATCAGTACTGAGGGAGTGCTGCACTGTCAGAGGGTCAGTACTGAGGGAGTGCTGCACTGTCAGAGGGTCAGTACTGAGGGAGTGCTGCACTGTCAGAGAGTCAGTACTGAGGGAGTGCTGCACTGTCAGAGGGTCAGTACTGAGGGAGTGCTGCACTGTCAGAGGGTCAGTACTGAGGGAGTGCTGCACTGTCAGAGGGTCAGTACTGAGGGAGTGCTGCACTGTCAGAGGGTCAGTACTGAGGGAGTGCTGCACTGTCAGAGGGTCAGTACTGAGGGAGTGTGCACTGTCAGAGGGTCAGTACTGAGGGAGTGCGGCACTGTCAGAGGGTCAGTACTGAGGGAGAGCTGCACTGTCAGAGGGTCAGTACTGAGGGAGTGCTGCACTGTCAGAGGGTCAGTACTGAGGGAGTGCTGCACTGTCAGAGGGTCAGAACTGAGGGAGTCCTGCACTGTCAGAGGGTCAGTACTGCGGGAATGCTGCACTGTCGGAGGGACAGTACTGAGGGAGTGCTGCACTGTCAGAGGGTCACTACTGAGGGAGTGCTGCACTGTCAGAGGGTCAGTACTGAGGGAGTGCTGCACTGTCAGAGAGTCAGTACTGAGGGAGTGTGCACTGTCAGAGGGTCAGTACTGAGGGAGTGCTGCACTGTCAGAGGGTCAGTACTGAGGGAGTGCTGCACTGTCAGAGGGTCAGTACTGAGGGAGTGCTGCACTGTCAGAGGGTCAGTACTGAGGGAGTGCTGCACTGTCAGAGGGTCAGTACTGAGGGAGTGCTGCACTGTCAGAGGGTCAGTACTGAGGGAGTGCTGCACTGTCAGAGGGTCAGTACTGAGGGAGTGCTGCACTGTCAGAGGGTCAGTACTGAGGGAGTGCTGCACTGTCAGAGGGTCAGTACTGAGGGAGTGCTGCACTGTCAGAGAGTCAGTACTGAGGGAGTGCTGCACTGTCAGAGGGTCAGTACTGAGGGAGTGCTGCACTGTCAGGGGTCAGTACTGAGGGAGTGCTGCACTGTCAGAGGGTCAGTACTGAGGGAGTGCTGCACTGTCAGAGGGTCAGTACTGAGGGAGTGCTGCACTGTCAGAGGGTCAGTACTGAGGGAGTGCTGCACTGTCAGAGGGTCTGTACTGAGGGAGTGCTGCACTGTCAGAGGGTCTGTACTGAGGGAGTGCTGCACTGTCAGAGGGTCAGTACTGAGGGAGTGCTGCACTGTCAGAGGTTCAGTACTGAGGGAGTGCTGCACTGTCAGAGGTCAGTACTGAGGGAGTGCTGCACTGTCAGAGGTCAGTACTGAGGGAGTGCTGCACTGTCAGAGAGTCAGTACTGAGGGGAAGTCTGCCCTGTCAGAGAGTCAGTACTGAGGGAGTGCTGCACTGTCAGAGGTCAGTACTGAGGGAGTGCTGCACTGTCTGAGGGTCAGTACTGAGGGAATGCTGCCCTGTCAGGGGGTCAGTACTGAGGGAGTGCTGCACTGTCAGAGGGTCAGTACTGAGGGAGTGCTGCACTGTCAGAGGGTCAGTACTGAGGAAGTGCTGCACTGTCAGATGGTCAGTACTGAGGGAGTGCTGCACTGTCAGAGGGTCAGTACTGAGGGAGTGCTGCACTGTCAGAGGGTCAGTTCTGAGGGAGTGCTGCACTGTCAGAGGGTCAGTACTGAGGGAGTGCTGCACTGTCAGAGGTCAGTACTGAGGGAGTGCTGCACTGTCAGAGGGTCAGTACTGAGGGAGTGCTGCACTGTCAGAGGGTCAGTAGCTGAGGGAGAGCTGCACTGTCAGAGGGTCAGTACTGAGGGAGTGCTGCACTGTCAGAGGGTCAGTACTGAGGGAGTGCTGCACTGTCAGAGGGTCAGTACTGAGGGAGTGCTGCACTGTCAGAGGGTCAGTACTGAGGAGTGCTGCACTGTCAGAGGGTCAGTACTGAGGGAGTGCTGCACTGTCAGAGGGTCAGTACTGAGGGAGTGCTGCACTGTCTGAGGGTCAGTACTGAGGGAGTGCTGCACTGTCAGAGGGTCAGTACTGAGGGAGTGCTGCACTGTCAGAGGGTCAGTACTGAGGGAGTGCTGCACGGTCAGAGAGTCAGTATGAGGGAGTGCTGCACTGTCAGAGGGTCAGTACTGAGGGAGTGCTGCACTGTCAGAGGGTCAGTACTGAGGGAGTGCTGCACTGTCAGGTCAGTACTGAGGGAGTGCTGCACTGTCAGAGGATCTGTACTGAGGGAGTGCTGCATTTTCAGAGGGTCAGTACTGATGGAGAGCTGCACTGTCGGAGGGTCAGTACTGAGGGAGTGCTGCACTGGCAGAGAATCAGTTCTGAGGGAGTGCTGCTCTGTCAGAGGGTCTGTAATGAGTGAGTGCTGCATTGTCAGAGAGTCAGTATTGAGGGAGTGCTGCACTGTCAGAGGATCATTACTGAGGGTGTGCTGCACTGTCAAAGGTTCAGTACTGAGGGAGTGCTGCATTGTCAGAGCGTCAGTACTGAGGGAGTGCTGCACTGCCAGAGGGTCATTACTGAGGGTGTGCTGCACTGTCAGAGCGTCAGTACTGTGGGTGTGCTGCACTGTTGGAGGTTCTGTCTTGAGGGATTGCCGCACTGCCGGACGGTCAATACTGAGGGAGTGCTGCACTGTTGGAGTTTCAGTACTGACGGAGTGCTGCACTGTCAGAGGGTCAGTACTGAGGGAGTGCTGCACTGTCAGAGGGTCAGTACTGAGGGAGTGCTGCACTGTCAGAGGTTCAGTACTGAGGGAGTGCTACACTGTCAGAAGGTCAGTACTGAGGGAGTGCTGCACTGTCAGAGGGTCAGTACTGAGGGCGTGCTGCATTGTCTGACGGTCAGTACTGAGAGAGTGCAGCAGTGTCAGAGAGTCAGTACTGAGGTTGTACTGCACTGTGTGACGGTCAGTACTGAGGGAGTGCTGCCTGTCAGAGAGTCAGTAGTGAGGGAGTAGTGCACTGTCAGAGGGTCAGTACTGAGGGAGTGCTGCACTGTCAGAGGGTCAGTACTGAGGGAATGCTGCACTGTCAGAGTCAGTTCTGAGTGATTGCTGCACTGTCAGAGGATCTGTACTGAGGGAGTGCTATACAGTCAGAGGGTCAGTACTGAGGGAGTGCTGCACTGTCAGAGGGTCAGTACTGAGGGAGTGCTGCACTGTCAGAGTGTCAGTACTGAGGGAGTGCTGCACTGTCAGAGGGTCAGTACTGAGGAGTGCTGCACTGTCAGAGAGTCAGTACTGAGGGAGTGCTGCACTGTCAGAGGGTCAGTACTGAGGGAGTGCAGCACTGTCAGAGGGTCAGTACTGAGGGAGTGCTGCACTGTCAGAGAGTCAGTACTGAGGGAGTACTGCACTGTCAGAGGGTCAGTATTGAGGGAGTGCTGCACTGTCAGAGAGTCAGTTCTGAGGGTGTGCTGCACTGTCAGAGGGTCAGTACTGAGGGAGTGCTTCACTGTCAGAGGGTCAGTACTGAGGGAGTGCTGCACTGTCAGAGGGTCAGTACTGAGGGAGTGCTGCACTGTCAGAGGTCAGTACTGAGGGAGTGCTGCACTGTTGAGAGTCAGTAATGAGGGAGTGCTGCACAGTCAGAGGGTCAGTACTGAGGGCAGTGCTGCACTGTCAGAGGGTCAGTACTGAGGGAGTAGCTGCACTGTCAGAGGGTCAGTACTGAGGGAGTGCTGCACTGTCAGAGGTCAGTTCTGAGGGAGTGCTGCACTGTCAGACGGTCAGTACTGAGGGAGTGCTGCACTGTCTGAGGGTCAGTACTGAGGGAGTGCTGCACTGTCAGAGGGTCAGTACTGAGGGAGTGCTGCACTGTCAGAGGGTCAGTACTGAGGGAGTGCTGCACTGTCAGAGAGTCAGTACTGAGGGAGTGCTGCACTGTCAGAGAGTCAGTACTGAGGGAGTGCTGCACTGTCAGAGAGTCAGTACTGAGGGAGTGCTGCACTGTCAGAGGGTCAGTACTGAGGGAGTGCTGCACTGTAGGAGGTTCAGTACTGAGGGAGTGCTGCACTGTCAGAGGGTCAGTACTGAGGGAGTGCTGCACTGTCAGAGGGTCAGTACTGAGGGAGTGCTGCACTGTCAGAGGGTCTGTACTTAGGGAGTGCTGCACTGTCAGAGGGTCAGTGCTCAGGTAGTGCTGCACTGTCTGACAGTAAGTACTGAGTGAGTGCTGCACTGTCGGAGGATCAGTACTGAGGGAGTGCTGCACTGTCAGAGGGTCAGTTCAGAGGGAGTGCTGTGCTGTCAGAGAGTCAGTACTGAGGGAGTGCTGCGCTGTCAGAGAGACAGTACTGAGGGAGTGCTGCACTGTCAGAGGGTCAGTACTGAGGGAGTGCTGCGCTGTCAGAGAATCAGTACTGAGGGAGTGCAGCAGTGTCAGAGGGTCAGTACTGAGGGAGTGCTGCACTGTTTGAGTGTCAGTACTGAGGGAGTGCTGCACTGTCAGAGGGTCAGTACAGAGGGAGTGCTGTACTGTCGGAGGATCAGTACTGAGGGAGTGCTGCACTGTCAGAGGGTCAGTTCTGAGGGAGTGCTGTGCAGTCAGAGAGTCAGTACAGAGGGAGTGCTGCACTGTCAGAGAGTCAGTACTGAGGGAGTGCAGCAGTGTCAGAGAGTCAGTACTGAGGGAGTGCTGCACTGTCTGACGGTCAGTCCTGAGGGAGTGCTGCACTGTCAGAGAGTCAGTACTGAGGGAGTAGTGCACTGTCAGAGGTTCAGTACTGAGGGAGTAGTGCACTGTCAGCGGGTCAGTACTGAGGGAGTGCTGAACTGTTGGAGGGTCAGTAATGAGGGAGTGCTGCACTGTCAGAGGGTCAGTACTGAGGGAGTGCTGCACTGTCAGAGGGACAGTAGTGAGGGAGTGCTGCACTGTTGGAGGGTCTGTACAGAGGGAGTGCTGCACTGTCAGAGGGTCTGTACTCAGGGATTGCTGCACTGTCAGGGGGTTAGTACTGAGGGAGTGCTGCACTGTCAGGGGATCAGTGCTAAGGGAGTGCTGCACTGTCAGAGGGACAGTAGTGAGGGAGTGCTGCACTGTTGGAGGGTCTGTACAGAGGGAGTGCTGCACTGTCAGAGGGTCTGTACTCAGGGATTGCTGCACTGTCAGAGGGTTAGTACTGAGGGAGTGCTGCACTGTCAGGGGATCAGTACTGAGGGAGTGCTGCACTGTCAGAGGGTCAGTACTGAGGGAGTGCTGCACTCTCTGACGGTTAGTACTGAGGGAGTCGGGCCCTGTCAGAGAGTAAGTACTGAGGGAGTGCTGAACTGTTGGAGGGTCAGTATTGAGGGAGTGCTGCACTGTCAGAGGGTCAGTACAGAAGGAGTGCTGCATTGTCAGAGGGACAGTACTGAGGGAGTGCTGCACTGTCTGACTGTCAGTACTGAGTGAGTGCTGCACTGTTGGAGGATCAGTACTGAGGGAGTGCTGCACTGTTGGAGGATTAGTACTGAGGGAGTGCTGCACTGTCAGAGGGTCAGTACTGAGGGAGTGCTGCGCTGTCAGAGTCAGTCCTGGGGGAGTAGTGCACTGTCAGCGGGTCAGTACTGAGGGAGTGCTGAACTGTTGGAGGGTCAGTAATGAGGGAGTGCTGCACTGTCAGAGGGTCAGTACTGAGGGAGTGCTGCACTGTCAGAGGGACAGTAGTGAGGGAGTGCTGCACTGTTGGAGGGTCAGTACTGAAGGAGTGCTGCACTGTCAGAGGGTCAGTACAGAAGGAGTGCTGTATTGTCAGAGGGTCAGTTCTGAGGGATATCTGCACTGTCAGAGGGTCTATACTGAGGGAGTGCTGCACTGTCTGACTGTCAGTACTGAGTGAGTGCTGCACTGTCGGAGGATCAGTACTGAGGGAGTGCTGCAGTGTCAGAGGGTCAGTACTGAGGGAGTGCTGCGCTGTCAGAGAGTCAGTACTGAGGGAGTGCTGCACTGTCAGAGGGTCAGTACTGAGGGAGTGCTGCGCTGTCAGAGAGTCAGTACTGAGGGAGTGCTGCGCTGTCAGAGAGTCAGTACTGAGGGAGTGCTGCACTGACAGAGGGTTAGTACTGAATGTGTGCTGCGCTGTCAGAAGGTCAGTACTGTGGGAGTGCTGCGCTTTAAGAGAGTCATTACTGAGGGAGTGCTGCTTTGTGAGGGAGTCAGTACTGAGGGAGTGCTGCACTGTCAGAGAGTCAGTACTGAGGGAGTGCTGCTTTGTGAGGGAGTCAGTACTGAGGGAGTGCTGCACTGTCAGAGAGTCAGTACTGAGGGAGTGCTGCACCGTCAGAGAGTCAGTTCTGAGGGAGTGCTGCTCTGTCAGAGAGTCAGTACTGAGGGAGTAGTGCACTGTCAGAGTTTCAATGCTGAGGGAGTAGTGCACTGTCAGAGGGTCAGTACTGAGGGAGTGCTGCACTGTCAGAGGGTCAGTAGTGAGGGAGTGCTGCACTGTCAGAGGGTCAGTTCTGAGGGAGTGCTGCATTGTCTGAGGGTCTGTACTGAGGGAGTGCTGCACTGTCAGAGAGTCAGTACTGAGGGAGTGCTGCTCTCACGGAGAGTCAGGTATGAGGGAATGCTGCACTGTCAGAGGGTCTGTACTGAGTGAGTGCTGCACTGTCAGAGGGTCAGTACTGAGGGAGTGCTGCACTGTTGGAGTGTGAGTACTAAGGGATTGCTGCACTGTCGGAGAATCAGTACTGAGGGAGTGCAGCAGTGTCAGAGAGTCAGTACTGAGGGAGTGCTGCACTGTTGGAGTGTCAGTACTGAGGGAGTGCTGCACTGTCAGAGGGTCAGTACAGAGGGAGTGCTGCATTGTCAGAGGGTCAGTCCTGAGGGAGTGCTGCACTGTCAGAGGGTCTGTACTGAGGGAGTGCTGCACTGTCAGAGTGTCAGTGCTCATGTAGTGCTTCACTGTCTGACAGTCAGTACTGAGTGAGTGCTGTACTGTCGGAGGATCAGTACTGAGGGAGTGCTGCACTGTCAGAGGGTCAGTTCTGAGGGAGTGCTGTGCAGTCAGAGAGTCAGTACAGAGGGAGTGCTGCACTGTCAGAGAGTCAGTACTGAGGGAGTGCAGCAGTGTCAGAGAGTCAGTACTGAGGGAGTGCTGCACTGTCTGACGGTCAGTCCTGAGGGAGTGCTGCACTGTCAGAGAGTCAGTACTGAGGGAGTAGTGCACTGTCAGAGGTTCAGTACTGAGGGAGTAGTGCACTGTCAGCGGGTCAGTACTGAGGGAGTGCTGAACTGTTGGAGGGTCAGTAATGAGGGAGTGCTGCACTGTCAGAGGGTCAGTACTGAGGGAGTGCTGCACTGTCAGAGGGACAGTAGTGAGGGAGTGCTGCACTGTTGGAGGGTCTGTACAGAGGGAGTGCTGCACTGTCAGAGGGTCTGTACTCAGGGATTGCTGCACTGTCAGAGGGTTAGTACTGAGGGAGTGCTGCACTGTCAGGGGATCAGTACTGAGGGAGTGCTGCACTGTCAGAGGGTCAGTACTGAGGGAGTGCTGCACTCTCTGACGGTTAGTACTGAGGGAGTCGGGCCCTGTCAGAGAGTAAGTACTGAGGGAGTGCTGAACTGTTGGAGGGTCAGTATTGAGGGAGTGCTGCACTGTCAGAGGGTCAGTACAGAAGGAGTGCTGCATTGTCAGAGGGACAGTTCTGAGGGATATCTGCACTGTCAGAGGGACTATACTGAGGGAGTGCTGCACTGTCTGACTGTCAGTACTGAGTGAGTGCTGCACTGTTGGAGGATCAGTACTGAGGGAGTGCTGCACTGTTGGAGGATTAGTACTGAGGGAGTGCTGCACTGTCAGAGGGTCAGTACTGAGGGAGTGCTGCGCTGTCAGAGAGTCAGTCCTGGGGGAGTAGTGCACTGTCAGCGGGTCAGTACTGAGGGAGTGCTGAACTGTTGGAGGGTCAGTAATGAGGGAGTGCTGCACTGTCAGAGGGTCAGTACTGAGGGAGTGCTGCACTGTCAGAGGGACAGTAGTGAGGGAGTGCTGCACTGTTGGAGGGTCAGTACTGAAGGAGTGCTGCACTGTCAGAGGGTCAGTACAGAAGGAGTGCTGTATTGTCAGAGGGTCAGTTCTGAGGGATATCTGCACTGTCAGAGGGTCTATACTGAGGGAGTGCTGCACTGTCTGACTGTCAGTACTGAGTGAGTGCTGCACTGTCGGAGGATCAGTACTGAGGGAGTGCTGCAGTGTCAGAGGGTCAGTACTGAGGGAGTGCTGCGCTGTCAGAGAGTCAGTACTGAGGGAGTGCTGCACTGTCAGAGGGTCAGTACTGAGGGAGTGCTGCGCTGTCAGAGAGTCAGTACTGAGGGAGTGCTGCGCTGTCAGAGAGTCAGTACTGAGGGAGTGCTGCACTGACAGAGGGTCAGTACTGAGGGTGTGCTGCGCTGTCAGAAGGTCAGTACTGTGGGAGTGCTGCGCTGTAAGAGAGTCATTACTGAGGGAGTGCTGCACTGTCAGAGAGTCATTGCTGAGGGAGTGCTGCTCTGTCAGAGAGTCAGTACTGAGGGAGTGCTGTTTTGTGATGGAGTCAGTACTGAGGGAGTGCTGCACTGTCAGAGAGTTAGTACTGAGGGAGTGCTGCACTGTCAGAGAGTCAGTACTGAGGGAGTGCTGCTCTGTCAGAGAGTCAGTACTGAGGGAGTAGTGCACTGTCATAGTTTCAATGCTGAGGGAGTAGTGCACTGTCAGAGGGTCAGTACTGAGGGAGTGCTGCACTGTCAGAGGGTCAGTACTGAGGGAGTGCTGCACTGTCAGAGGGTCAGTTCTGAGGGAGTGCTGCATTGTCAGAGGGTCTGTACTGAGGGAGTGCTGCACTGTCAGAGAGTCAGTACTGAGGGAGTGCTGCACTGTCAGAGAGTCAGTACTGAGGGAGTGCTGCACTGTCAGAGTGTCAGTTCTGAGGGAGTGTAGCAGTGTCAGTGAGTCAGTACTGAGGGTGTACTGCACTGTCTGACGGTCAGTACTGAGGGACTGCTGCCCTGTCAGAGAGTCAGTAGTGAGGGAGTAGTGCACTGTCAGAGGGTCAGTACTGAGGGAGTGCTGCACTGTCAGAGGGTCAGTACTGAGGGAGTGCTGCACTGTCAGAGGGTCAGTTCTGAGTGAGTGCTGCATTTTCAGAGGGTCAGTACTGAGGGAGTGCTGCACTGTCGGAGGGTCAGTTCTGAGGGAGTGCTGCACTGTCAGAGGGTCAGTACTGAGGGAGAGCTGCACTGTCAGAGAGTCAGTTTTGAGGGAATGCTGCACCGTCAGCGGGTCTGTACTGAGTGAGTGCTGCACTGTCAGAGAGACAGTACTGCGGGAGTGCTGCACTGTTGGAGGGTCAGTACTGAGAGAGTGCAGCACTGTCAGAGAGTCAGTACTGAGGGAGTGCAGCAGTGTCAGAGAGTCATTACTGAGGGTGTACTGCACTGTGTGACGGTCAGTAATGAGGGAGTGCTGCACTGTCAGAGGGTCAGTACTGAGGGAGTGCTTCACTCACAGAGTGTCAGCACTGAGGAAATGCTTCACTGTCAGAGAGTAAGTACTGAGAGAGTGCTGCACTGTCAGAGGGTCAGTTCTGCGGGAGTGCTGCACTGTCAGAGGGTCAGTACTGAGGATGTGCTGCACTGTTGGAGAGTCAGTAATGAGGGAGTGCTGCAATGTCAGAGGCTCAGTACTGAGGGAGTGCTGCACTGTCAGAGGGTCAGTTCTGAGGGAGTACTGCATTGTCAGAGGGCCTGTACTGAGGGATTGCTGCACTCACAGAGGGTCAGTTCTCAGGGACTGCTGCACTGTCTGACTGTCAGTACTGAGGGAGTGCTGTACTGTCAGGTGGTCTGTACTGAGGGAGTGCTGCATTGTCGGAGAATCAGTACTGAGGGCGTGCTGCACTGTCTGACGGTAAGTACTGAGGGAGTGCTGCCCTGTCAGAGAGTCAGTACTGAGGGAGTGCTGCACTGTCAGAGAGTCAGTACTGAGGGAGTGCTACACTGTCGGAGGGTCAGTACTGAGGGAGTTCTGCACTGTCAGAGAGTCAATTCTGAGGGAGTGCTGCACTGTCAGAGGGTCTGTACTGAGTGAGTGCTGCACTGTCAGAGAGGCAGTACTGAGGGAGTGCTGCACTGTTTGAGGGTCAGTACTGAGAGAGTGCAGCACTGTCAGAGGGTCATTAATGAGGGAGTGCTGCACTATAAGAGAGTAAGTACTGAGGGAGTGCTGCACTGTCAGAGAGTCAGTTCTGAGGGAGTGCTGCACTGTCAGAGAGTCAGTACTGAGGGAGTGCTGCACTCTCTGACGGTGAGTACTGGGGCAGTGCTGCACTGTCAGAGAGTCAGTACTGAGGGAGTGTTGAATTGTCAGAGGTTCAGTACTGAGGGAGTGCCGCAATGTTGGAGGTTCATTCCTGAGGGAGTGTCCCACTGTCAGAGGGTCAGTACTGAGGGAGTGCTGCACTGTCAGAGGTTCAGTAATGAGGGAGTGCTGCACTGTCAGAGGGTCAGTACTGAGGGAGTGCTGCACTGTCAGAGGTTCAGTACTGAGGGAGTGCTGCACTGTCAGAGGGTCAGTATTGAGGGAGTAGTGCACTGTCAGAGGTTTAATGCTGAGGGAGTAGTGCACTTTCAGAGGGTCAGTACTGAGGGAGTGCTGCACTGTCAGAGGGTCAGTACTGAGGGAGTGCTGCACTGTCAGAGGTTCAGTAATGAGGGAGTGCTGCACTGTCAAAGGGTCAGTACTGAGGGAGTGCTGCACTGTCAGAGGGTCAGTACTGAGGGAGTGCTGCACTGTCAGAGGGTCAGTATTGAGGGAGTAGTGCACTGTCAGAGGTTCAGTGCTGAGGGAGTAGTGCACTGTCAGATGGTCAGTACTGAGGGAGTGCTGCACTGTCAGAGGGTCAGTACTGAGTGAGTGCTACACTGTCAGAGGGTCAATACTGTGGGTGTGTTGCACTGTTGGAGGTTCTGTTTTGAGGGAGTGCCGCACTGCCGGAGGGTCAGTACTGAGGGAGTGCTGCACTGTTGGAGTTTCAGTACTGAGGGAGTGCTGCACTGTCAGAGGGTCTGTACTGAGGGAGTGCTGCACTGTCAGAGGGTCAGTACTGAGGGAGTGCTGCACTGTCAGAGGTTCAGTAGTGAGGGAGTGCTGCATTGTCAGATGTTCAGTACTGAGGGAGTGCTGCACTGTCAGAGGTTCAGTACTGAGGGAGTGCTGCACTGTCAGAGGGTCAGTTCTGAGGGAGTGCAGCAGTGTCAGAGAGTCAGTACTGAGGGTGTACTGCACTGTCAGAGAGTCAGTACTGAGGGTGTACTGCACTGTCTGACGGTCGGCACTGAGGGAGTGCTGCCCTGTCAGAGAGTCAGTAGTGAGTGAGTAGTGCACTGTCAGAGGGTCAGTACTGAGGGAGTGCTGCACTGTCAGAGGGACAGTTCTGCGGGAGTGCTGCACTTTCAGAGGGTCTGTACTGAGGGAGTGCTGCTCTGTCAGAGGGTCAGTACTGAGGATGCGCTTTACTGTTGGAGGTTCGGTAATGAGGGAGTGCTGCACTGTCAGAGAGTCAGTATTGAGGGAGTGCGCTGTCAGAGGGTCAGTACTGAGGCAATTCTGCACTGTCAGAGAGTCAGTACTGAGGGAGTGCTGCACTGTCAGAGGGTCAGTACTGAGGGATTGCTGCACTGTCAGAGGTTCAGTACTGAGGGAGTAGTGCACTGTCAGAGGGTCAGTGCTGAGGGAGTGCTGCACTGTCAGAGGGTCAGTACTGAGGGAGTAGTGCACTGTCAGAGGTTCAGTGCTGAGGGAGTAGTGCACTGTCAGAGGGTCAGTACTGAGGGAGTGCTGCACTGTCAGAGGGTCAGTACTGAGGGAGTGCTGCACTGTCAGAGGGTCAGTTTTGAGGGAGTGCTGCATTGTCAGAGGGTCTGTACTGAGGGAGTGCTGCACTGTCAGAGAGTCAGTACTGAGGGAGTGCTGCACTGTTGGAGGGTGAGTACTAAGGGAGTACTGCACTGTCAGAGTGTCAGTTCTGAGGGAGTGCAGCAGTGTCAGTGAGTCAGTACTGAGGGTGTACTGCACTGTCTGACGGTCAGTACTGAGGGAGTGCTGCCCTGTCAGAGAGTCAGTAGTGAGGGAGTAGTGCACTGTCAGAGGGTCAGTACTGAGGGAGTGCTGCACTGTCAGAGGGTCAGTACTGAGGGAATGCTGCACTGTCAGAGTCAGTTCTGAGTGAGTGCTGCATTTTCAGAGGGTCAGTACTGAGGGAGTGCTGCACTGTCGGAGGGTCAGTTCTGAGGGAGTGCTGCACTGTCAGAGGGTCAGTACTGAGGGAGAGCTGCACTGTCAGAGAGTCAGTTCTGAGGGGTGATGCACCGTCAGCGGGTCTGTACTGAGTGAGTGCTGCACTGTCAGAGAGACAGTACTGCGGGAGTGCTGCACTGTTGGAGGGTCAGTACTGAGAGAGTGCAGCACTGTCAGAGGGTCAGTACTGAGGGAGTGCAGCAGTGTCAGAGAGTCAGTACTGAGGGTGGACTGCACTGTGTGACGGTCAGTACTGAGGGAGTGCTGCACTGTCAGGGAGTCAGTTTTGAGGGAGTGCTGCACTGTCAGAGGGTCAGTACGGAGGGAGTGCTTCACTCACAGAGAGTCAGCACTGAGGAAATGCTTCACTGTCAGAGGGTAAGTACTGAGAGAGTGCTGCACTGTCAGAGGGTCAGTTCTGCGGGAGTGCTGCACTGTCAGAGGGTCTGTACTGAGGGAGTGCTGCACTGTTGGAGAGTCAGTAATGAGGGAGTGCTGCAATGTCAGAGGCTCAGTACTGAGGGAGTGCTGCACTGTCAGAGGGTCAGTTCTGAGGGAGTACTGCATTGTCACAGGGCTTGTACTGAGGGATTGCTGCACTCTCAGAGCGTCAGTTCTCAGGGACTGCTGCACTGTCTGACTGTCAGTACTGAGGGAGTGCTGTACTGTCAGGGGTTCTGTACTGAGGGAGTGCTGCACTGTCGGAGAATCAGTACTGAGGGCGTGCTGCAATGTCTGACGGTCAGTACTGAGGGAGTGCTGCACTGTCGGAGGATCAGTACTGAGGGAGTGCTGCCCTGTCAGAGAGTCAGTACTGAGGGAGTGCTGCACTGTCAGAGAGTCAGTACTGAGGGAGTGCTGCACTGTCAGAGAGTCAGTACTGAGGGAGTGCTGCACTGTCGGAGGGTCAGTACTGAGGGAGTGCTGCACTGTCAGAGGGTCAGTACTGAGGGAGTGCTGCACTGTCAGAGGGTCAGTACTGAGGGAGTGCCGCAATGTTGGAGGTTCATTCCTGAGGGAGTGTCGCACTGTCAGAGGGTCAGTACTGAGGGAGTGCTGCACTGTCAGAGGTTCAGTAATGAGGGATTGCTGCACTGTCAGAGGGTCAGTACTGAGGGAGTGCTGCACTGTCAGAGGTTCAGTACTGAGGGAGTGCTGCACTGTCAGAGGGTCAGTATTGAGGGAGTAGTGCACTGTCAGAGGTTCAGTGCTGAGGGAGTAGTGCAATTTCAGAGGGTCAGTACTGAGGGAGTGCTGCACTGTCAGAGGGTCAGTACTGAGGGAGTGCTGCACTGTCAGAGGGTCAGGACTGAGGGAGTGCTGCACTGTCAGAGGTTCAGTAATGAGGGAGTGCTGCACTGTCAAAGGGTCAGTACTGAGGGAGTGCTGCACTGTCAGAGGGTCAGTATTGAGGGATTAGTGCACTGTCAGAGGTTCAGTGCTGAGGGAGTAGTGCACTGTCAGATGGTCAGTACTGAGGGAGTGCTACACTGTCAGAGGGTCAGTTCTGAGGGAGTGCAGCAGTGTCAGAGAGTCAGTACTGAGGGTGTACTGCACTGTCAGAGTGTCAGTACTGAGGGTGTACTGCACTGTCTGACGGTCGGCACTGAGGGAGTGCTGCCCTGTCAGAGAGTCAGTAGTGAGGGAGTAGTGCACTGTCAGAGGGTCAGTACTGAGGGAGTTCTTCAATCACAGAGAGTCAGTACTGAGGGAATGCTGCACTGTCAGAGGGTCAGTACTGAGGGAGTGCTGCACTGTCAGAGTGACAGTTCTGCGGGAGTGCTGCACTTTCAGAGGGTCTGTACTGAGGGAGTGCTGCTCTGTCAGAGGGTCAGTACTGAGGATGTGCTTTACTGTTGGAGGTTCGGTAATGAGGGAGTGCTGCACTGTCAGAGAGTCAGTACTGAGGGAGTGCTGCACTGTCAGAGGGTCAGTACTGAGGGAGTGCTGCACTGTCAGAGGTTCAATACTGAGGCAGTGCTGCACTATCAGAGAGTCAGTACTGAGGGAGTGCTGCACTGTCAGAGGGTCAGTACTGAGGGAGTGCTGCACTGTCACAGGTTCAGTACAGAGGGAGTAGTGCACTGTCAGAGGGTCAGTACTGAGGGAGTACTGCACTGTCAGAGGGTCAGTACTGAGGGAGTAGTGCACTGTCAGAGGTTCAGTGCTGAGGGAGTAGTGCACTGTCAGAGGGTCAGTACTGAGGGAGTGCTGCACTGTCAGAGGGTCAGTACTGAGGGAGTGCTGCACTGTCAGAGGGTCAGTTCTGAGGGAGTGCTGCATTGTCAGAGGGTCTGTACTGAGGGAGTGCTGCACTGTCAGAGAGTCAGTACTGAGGGAGTGCTGCACTGTTGGAGGGTGAGTACTAAGGGAGTGCTGCACTGTCAGAGGGTCAGTTCTGAGGGAGTGCAGCAGTGTCAGTGAGTCAGTACTGAGGGTGTACTGCACTGTCTGACGGTCAGTAATGAGGGAGTGCTGCCCTGTCAGAGAGTCAGTAGTGAGGGAGTAGTGCACTGTCAGAGGGTCAGTACTGAGGGAGTGCTGCACTGTCATAGGGTCAGTACTGAGGGAATGCTGCACTGTCAGAGTCAGTTCTGAGTGAGTGCTGCATTTTCAGAGGGTCAGTACTGAGGGAGTGCTGCACTGTCAGAGAGTCAGTTCTGAGGGAGTGCTGCACCGTCAGCGGGTCTGTACTGAGTGAGTGCTGCGCTGTCAGAGAGACAGTACTGAGGGAGTGCTGCACTGTTGGAGGGTCAGTACTGAGAGAGTGCAGCACTATCAGAGGGTCAGTACTGAGGGAGTGCAGCAGTGTCAGAGAGTCAGTACTGAGGGTGTACTGCACTGTGTGACGGTCAGTACTGAGGGAGTGCTGCACTGTCAGGGAGTCTGTTTTGAGGGAGTGCTGCACTGTCAGAGGGTCAGTACTGAGGGAGTGCTTCACTCACAGAGAGTCAGTAGTGAGGGAATGCTGCACTGTCAGAGGGTAAGTACTGAGAGAGTGCTGCACTGTCAGAGGGTCAGTTCTGCGGGAGTGCTGCACTGTCAGAGGGTCTGTACTGAGGGAGTGCTGCACTGTCAGAGGGTCAGTACTGAGGATGTGCTGCACTGTTGGAGAGTCAGTAATGAGGGAGTGCTGCAATGTCAGAGGCTCAGTACTGAGGGAGTGATGCCCTGTCAGAGAGTCAGTACTGAGGGAGTGCTGCACTGTCAGAGAGTCAGTACTGAGGGAGTGCTGCACTGTCAGAGAGTCAGTACTGAGGGAGTGCTGCACTGTCAGAGGGTCAGTAGTGAGGGAGTGCTGCACTCTCTGACGGTCAGTACTGAGGCAGTGCTGCCCTGTCGGAGAGTCAGTACTGAGGGAGTGCTGCATTGTCAGAGGGTCAGTACTGAGGGAGTGCTGCACTGTCAGAGGTTCAGTACTAAGGCAGTGCTGCACTGTGAAAGAGTCAGTACTGAGGGAGTGCTGCACTGTCAGAGGGTCAGTACTGAGGGAGTGCTGCTCTGTCAGAGGGTCAGTACTGAGGGAGTGCTGCACTGTCAGAGGTTCAGTACTGAGGGAGTAGTGCACTGTCAGAGGGTCTGTACTGAGGGAGTGCTGCACTGTCAGACGGTCAGTATTGAGGGAGTAGTGCACTGTCAGAGGTTCAGTGCTGAGGGAGTAGTGCGCTGTCAGAGGGTCAGTACTGAGGGAGTGCTGCACTGTCAGAGGGTCAGTACTGAGGGAGTGCTGTACTGTCAGAGGGTCAGTTCTGATGGAGTGCTGCATTATCAGAGGCTCTGTGCTGAGGGAGTGCTGCATTGTCAGAGAGTCAGTACTGAAGGAGTGCTGCTCTCACAGAGAGTCAGGTTTGAGGGAATGCTGCACTGTCAGAGGGTCTGTACTGAGTGAGTGCTGCACTGTCAGAGGGTCAGTACTGAGGGAGTGCTGCACTGTCAGAGGGTCAGTTCTGAGGGAGTGCAGCAGTGTCAGAGAGCCAGTACTGAGGGTGTAGTGCACTGTCAGAGGGTCAGTACTGAGGGAGGGCTGCACTCTCAGAGGGTCAGTACTGAGGGAGTGCTGCTCTGTCAGAGTCAGTTCTGAGTGAGTGCTGCACTGTCAGAGGATCTGTACTGAGGGAGTGCTGCATTTTCAGAGGGTCAGTACTGATGGAGAGCTGCACTGTCGGAGGGTCAGTACTGAGGGAGTGCTGCACTGGCAGAGAATCAGTTCTGAGGGAGTGCTGCTCTGTCAGAGGGTCTGTAATGAGTGAGTGCTGCATTGTCAGAGAGTCAGTATTGAGGGAGTGCTGCACTGTCAGAGGATCATTACTGAGGGTGTGCTGCACTGTCAAAGGTTCAGTACTGAGGGAGTGCTGCATTGTCAGAGCGTCAGTACTGAGGGAGTGCTGCACTGCCAGAGGGTCATTACTGAGGGTGTGCTGCACTGTCAGAGCGTCAGTACTGTGGGTGTGCTGCACTGTTGGAGGTTCTGTCTTGAGGGATTGCCGCACTGCCGGACGGTCAATACTGAGGGAGTGCTGCACTGTTGGAGTTTCAGTACTGACGGAGTGCTGCACTGTCAGAGGGTCTGTACTGAGGGAGTGCTGCACTGTCAGAGGGTCAGTACTGAGGGAGTGCTGCACTGTCAGAGGTTCAGTACTGAGGGAGTGCTCCACTGTCAGAGGGTCAGTACTGAGGGAGTGCTGCACTGTCAGAGGTTCTGTACTGAGGGAGTGCTGCACTGTCAGAGGGTCAGTTCTGAGGGAGTGCAGCAGTGTCAGAGAGTCAGTAAAGAGGTTGTACTGCACTGTGTGACGGTCAGTACTGAGGGAGTGCTGCCTGTCAGAGAGTCAGTAGTGAGGGAGTAGTACTGTCAGAGGGTCAGTACTGAGGGAGTGCTGCACTGTCAGAGGGTCAGTACTGAGGGAATGCTGCACTGTCAGAGTTAGTTCTGAGTGATTGCTGCACTGTCAGAGGATCTGTACTGAGGGAGTGCTGCATTTTCAGAGGGTCAGTACTGAGGGAGTGCTGCACTGTCGGAGGGTCAGTACTGAGGGAGTGCTGCACTGTCAGAGTGTCAGTTCTGAGGGAGTGCTGCACTGTCAGAGGGTCTGTACTGAGTGAGTGCTACACTGTCAGAGAGTCAGTACTGAGGGAGTGCTGCACTGTTGGAGGGTCAGTACTGAGAGAGTGCAGCACTGTCAGAGGGTCAGTTCTGAGGGAGTGCAGCAGTGTCAGAGATTCAGTACTGAGGTTGTACAGCACTGTGTGACGGTCAGTATTGAGCGAGTACTGCACTGTCAGAGAGTCAGTTTTGAGGGTGTGCTGCACTGTCAGAGGGTCAGTACTGAGGGAGCGCTTCACTCACAAAGAGTCAGTACTGAGGGAGTGTTGCACTGTCAGAGGGTCTGTACTGAGGGAGTGCTGCACTGTCAGAGGCTCAGTACTGAGGATGTGCTGCACTGTTGGAGAGTCAGTAATGAGGGAGTGCTGCACTGTCAGAGGGTCAGTACTGAGGGAGTGCTGCACTGTCAGAGGGTCAATTCTGAGGGAGTACTGCATTGTCAGAGGGTCTGTACAGAGGGATTGCTGCACTGTCAGAGGGTCAGTGCTCAGGGAGTGCAGCACTGTCTGACTGTCAGTACTGAGGGAGTGCTGTACTGTCAGGGGGTCTGTACTGAGGGAGTGCTGCACTGTCGGAGAATCAGTACTGAGGGCGTGCTGCACTGTCTGACGGTCAGTGCTGAGGGAGTGCTGCCCTGTCAGAGAGTCACTACTGAGGGAGCGCTGCACTCACAGAGAGTCAGTACTGAGGGAATGCTGCGCTGTCAGAGAGTCAGTACTGAGGGAGTGCTTCACTGTCAGAGGGTCGGTACTGAGTGAATACTGCACTGTCAGAGGGTCAGTACTGAGGGAGTGCTGCACTTTTGGAGGGTCAGTACTGAGGGAGTGCTGCACTGTCAGAGGGTCAGTACAGAGGGAGTGCTGCATTGTCAGAGGGTCAGTCCTGAGAGAGTGCTGCACTGTCAGAGGGTCTGTACTGAGGGAGTGCTGCACTGTCAGAGGGTCAGTAATGAGGGAGTGCTGCGCTGTCAGAGAGTCAGTACTGAGGGAGTGCTTCACTGTCAGAGGGTGTGTACTGAGTGAATACTGCACTGTCAGAGGGTCAGTACTGAGGGAGTGCTGCACTGTTGGAGTGTCAGTACTGAGGGAGTGCTGCACTGTCAGAGGGTCAGTACAGAGGGAGTGCTGCATTGTCAGAGGGTCAGTCCTGAGGGAGTGCTGCACTGTCAGAGGGTCTGTACTGAGGGAGTGCTGCACTGTCAGAGTGTCAGTGCTCATGTAGTGCTTCACTGTCTGACAGTCAGTACTGAGTGAGTGCTGTACTGTCGGAGGATCAGTACTGAGGGAGTGCTGCACTGTCAGAGGGTCAGTTCTGAGGGAGTGCTGTGCAGTCAGAGAGTCAGTACAGAGGGAGTGCTGCACTGTCAGAGAGTCAGTACTGAGGGAGTGCAGCAGTGTCAGAGAGTCAGTACTGAGGGAGTGCTGCACTGTCTGACGGTCAGTCCTGAGGGAGTGCTGCACTGTCAGAGAGTCAGTACTGAGGGAGTAGTGCACTGTCAGAGGTTCAGTACTGAGGGAGTAGTGCACTGTCAGCGGGTCAGTACTGAGGGAGTGCTGAACTGTTGGAGGGTCAGTAATGAGGGAGTGCTGCACTGTCAGAGGGTCAGTACTGAGGGAGTGCTGCACTGTCCGAAGAATCAGTACTGAGGGAGTGCTGCACTGTCAGAGGGTCTGTACAGAGGGAGTGCTGCACTGTCAGAGGGTCAGTACTCAGGGATTGCTGCACTGTCAGAGGGTCAGTACTGAGGGAGTGCTGCACTGTCAGAGGGTCAGTACTGAGGGAGTGCTGCACTGTCAGAGGGTCAGTACTGAGGGAGTGCTGCACTGTCAGAGGGTCAGTACTGAGGGAGTGCTGCACTGTCAGAGGGTCAGTACTGAGGGAGTGCTGCACTGTCAGAGGGTCAGTACTGAGGGAGTGCTGCACTGTCAGAGGGTCAGTACTGAGGGAGTGCTGCACTGTCAGAGGGTCAGTACTGAGGGAGTGCTGCACTGTCTGACGGTCAGTACTGAGGGAGTGCTGCACTGTCAGAGAGTCAGTACTGAGGGAGTGCTGCACTGTCAGAGGGTCAGTATTGAGGGAGTGCTGCACTGTCTGAGGGTCAATACTGAGCGAGTGCTGCACTGTCAGAGGGTCAGTACTGAGGGAGTGCTGCACTGTCAGAGGGTCAGTACTGAGGGAGTGCTGCACTGTCAGGGGATCAGTACTGAGGGAGTGCTGCACTGTCGGAGTG